>NC_141831.1:14425234-14577377 GCF_982586985.1 Callionymus lyra
ATGTATGTCCTGGGGATGATAGCGGCGGAGTGACCGGAGTCGGGAGAGAGGAGACACGAATGGAGCCGTGCGAGGATTAGCTGGACAAAGATGGCTGCGTGACGTCAATGGCGGCCAGTTTTTCATGTTGAAATGGGTGTCACACTTTCAAAATGCAGCATTTTATTCGACCGCTTTTTTCATCCCAAGTCGCCCTTAAAAAACCGAACCCATCCTTCGTATGTCTCGGGTGGTGTTTCGTGTTGTGGGGGTTATTTTTTTTTTTTTTAAAGACGCCAGTAAATTGGCTTATTTGGATCGCTTGAGACTGTGTGTCAACAAAATGGCGTTCATGGAGAGGAGGTGTGGCGACTCGCAAGGTGCTCTTATCTTTTTACACTGAACGTTTTTAACGCGCCTGTTGAGCGTAGCAACCATCTGACAACATTAAAATCGTTTTTTATAAATGACGTGTGGGGATTTTGGGAAATGACACATCGTGGGAGATCTTTGAGTAGATTTGATAGTTTAACTTAAATAAATAATTCTTTAAATAATTGACATTTTCCCCCCACAAAATAATTCACTTATTTGTGATATTTCATTTATTCATATATTAAATCATACTTTTCAATTCAGTTGGGAAAAAACATGGCTGCAATTACATTTTTATTACATTTATTTTAGTGTAAGTACAGTTTTATAGTATTTGTTGGTCTGGTGAAGAAAAAAACAAATATTCTTGTAGCTTTTGGACCTAAATACAAAGTTCATTATAGATAAGATTAAACTTGTGAACATGATCTTTTATTTTTTAACATCCACTTTATTTATTTATTTTTAACATTGAATGTGAATACATTGAATACATTACTTTGATGTTTGAATCAAACACAATCGTTTACTGAAATATAATTTTATATTTTATATTTTATTTTCTATAAATTCTATATTTTATTTCATGTATATCTTAAAAACATGTTTTACATAAACGAAAATAAAGAGTAAATGATTTTCTATCCAAATGTATAAGCTTGTTCTTCATCTTTGCTATGATTAATTTAACTGTAACTTTTGTATTTGGAAAATTTGGAAAATTACACTTAAACTTGAGTTTAAAATGTCAACAACAATAAAAAAAAAAATGGGTAAATTATGCTTTAAATAATTCGTATTTAAAAACAATTATTATGATGTTCATTCACTTATTTGTGGAACTTATGTAAGTAAGTAAGTCATTTATATTTATAGAGCGCTTTTCTGGACCACGGTCACAAAGCGCTTAAACAATAAAAAAAATGAAATAAATAAATAAAAAATAATCGAAAAATATATACTAAAAAAAGATCAATATAACACTGAGAAAAACACAGGTGTCCCAGATAATCAGGGAAAAGCCTCCACGAATAAGAAATATTACATAATACTCACCAGGTGCCAATTCAGTTGAAAAACAAACAATAATTACATTTTAATTACTTTGTGTGATTCTTTTTGCAATGATTGGCGGAAATTCATTATCCTGGTGAATACAAACAAGTAAAAAAAATGAATGTTTTATGGTCACTGTGGATCTGTTGCATCTAAAAGGCTGATTCGTGCTGATGATGGTTGGTGTGGTCAGTGTGGTCAGACAGGCTGTTACTCATGAAGGTCGATCAAGGACAAGCTGGAGATATTCAGATGTACTCAGTAATAATACAGTATTTCACTATAATATGAGGTCAAAGATGATTTGTAAACACACGGTGGTATATGTCAAGATAACATTTGTGTTTTATGTCTATTATATTTATTACTTAAGAACTAATACAATTGTAATGTACTTATTCATAGAATACATTCTGTTTCAGCAATTAAACAGTTTTTATCAACATAACATTGTCTTTTTTAAAACAACTCATCTTCATAAAGACATAAATCCAGTTTCTTTTACCTCGACTGTCATAGCGGAGTTGATCACTAGGTGGTGCTGGAGTGTTGATTTAATATGAGCATTTTTCTCCATTCATTTCCTGTAGCTTTTGGACAAAAAAAAAAGACAAAATCCATAAGATCATTATAGATAAGATAACTATATTCAGCTTCTTTTTTTATCCTTATTTTTAATTAATTGAAACATGTATTTTTATGTAGTTTTAATGTTGAATACCAATGCTTCTAAACATGATTTTATATCTTATCAAGCCGAGGATTTAAATCAGCACAAATATGAGAATTTAAAATGTATACGTAGAAACAAATCTAACATAAAAATACAAACCAAAAAATCGAATTATATTCTAAAAAAGTTGCTTTTGAGCCAAAAAGCGAACTTGACATATAAAAGTTTTTTTTTTATTTCATTTTTTATTTTTGAAACGCTGACCAGGCGGTTATATTTCGAGCCACTGCCGCAAAATTGTTTGGTCATATCAAAACAAATGGGCAGCTGTGTCAGATAGATTTCTTAAGCTCATGTAAAGAGAAACTGTTTCTAAAAAAATTCTCTGAATGTGTAAGCATTCTTTAGGATAAAAACAGATGGTCAAGTATTTAACTTATTATGCCCTTTTATATCCTAAATGCACTTTTGCATAATAAGTATTTCAAGTAAGTCAAGTCTTAGCATAAAGCGGGTGTATATAAGTCAGTAGAAAGTACTGTAAAAATAATTAATATTATTTTATTATTGTTTTTGTATTTTAATTTATGTAGTTTGACATATTATTGATTTCCTTAAGTGCACTAAAACTAAAAAAGGTGGAGTTACGTACATGTTTGTGAGATTTTTTCCATCCAGGTTTCAGTAGCAATTACATTTTTATTAGATTGAATAGAGAAATAAACATGACACTACAGTATATGGATACCGTGAACAATCAGAAGTCATGACTGAAGGCTCGTCACAGGCCTGACCTGCACTGACGTGTCCTCGTATATAGTTGATATTCTTCAGGAAGGCTTCAGATTAATAATTGATCAAGAACCTCAGCCACGACTTCTAAAAAATTGAGCAAGACATGAACCTCTAACCCTCAGAGCTCCAAGGCTTACTAAAAAAAAAAAATTCTTAGAGACAGAAAAGGGCCATTTTTAGACCTTTTTGAATGATCTATATTAGTTCAAATGTTTGTCTGGAGAATGACAAGAATATTGTGTATTTACCATTGAGGTAGTACCTGATATGGAGTTTATGTCATGAATCTGTTTAATAATTAGAAATATTATTGGAATAATACGTATGGCCAGCAAGAAGCTCTACTTGGTTATATATATATATATAGTGATGGTCTAATGAAGCAGTGTCATTATTTTCAATGCCCACTAGATGGCGGTCTCTGCACTATTTTCCTTCTACTGTTCAAATGAAACATCACATAATTTCCAAACTAATGGCGCCACCTACTGACCTCTTAACAATATGACACCGTTTCATGAAGCTTCATCAGCACATCACTAGTTATACAGGTATTTTTCTAAATAAACAAACCACAGAAAACAGTTAAAACAGAACTGAGAAATTTATTTTTTTCCTTCCAAAGTGCTTTTACAGTATCCCATGAGGTATATGATTTGAGATGGGTCAGGTGAGGCCATCAACGATTGGACTTGAAGAGTCTCAAAATCTTTTATCTCATGGCTTAATCTAAAAACAGGAGAAAAAAAGAAAAAAAAAAGAACGAAAACTACGAGATGCATCTTATTCGTGTTATTAAAAATGTTAGATTTCATTCACAGTCGTGGTCCAAGTTTGCATTCAACAATCACAAATGTGTGGCACCTGAACAGAAAATCAAAGAGGTCTATATATATATATTTATATATATATATAGCTTTTTATTGTGTGACATCATTTACTCAGGAGATCTCGCAGCCATATTGCACGTCTTTTCCTCTCTTTTTTTTCAAATATAAAAAAAAAACAAGCATTTCACCGGTGCCAGACCTCCATCCTCCCTCAGTACACCCATGACACAGGCACCCACTGTGGGGTGGAGCTGGCCTGCTCCATGGCCTCCTCCACCCCTTTCACGCTCTCGTCCACGTCGTTGTTGACCAGAGTCACGTCGAAGAAATGTCTGTACGTGCTCTGGATGGCCTCCGACTCTTTCTGGATCATCTTCAGGTTTTCCGACTGCAGTTGAAAACATGAGAACATTAAGCTTCGGGTTCACCTTTAAATGACGGGTTAAGATGTGAGATAGAAGGTTCACCTGAGGAGCCGTGTCCGTGGGAGCGATGAAGATGACGAGCGGAGCGAAATCAGCAGTTCTCAGCACCTTCAGGGTCTGCAGTGGGTAAGAAAAATTGTTATTTTTACAAGAATATAAAACATAATGAAATGTTTTACATCAAATAAAACTAAACAAATATAATTTACTTTTACTTTTTTTACTTTTTAGAGTTATTAATCCAAACTACACTGAGGATCTTAAAGTATCCAATCTAATCTGAATACTTAAAGAAACAGAGGAATATAAATAAATATAAAATCAGACGAATCAGGTAAATTAATTAATTAAACTTTTTTTTTAAGCAATATTTTTAATATTTTGTTTTTTTAGTTAAATATTTAGTTCAAAATGTGTGCATCGCAAGGTTTCATTTGTGTTTATTGAATGTTTTAATTCCATTATTTTTACATTTAAAGGTTGAATTTATTGTTTTGTTAAATAATTGAATAATATTTTTTAAATATTTTCTAAATATATATATATATATATATATATATACATATATATATATATATTTTTAACACAGAGTTTGATGTTTTATTTTCACTAATCCAATAATTAATTTTCTAAAGTGAACATTTTTCCAATTCGTAGCCTTTTAAAGTCAATATAAAATGTCTGTACTAAAGTGCCAGCAGACAATACCAAAAGAGTACCAAGCTACTAAATCAAACTTTCAGCCAATCATGTCGCGCCCAGACGATCATGTGATTGGTCGATCAAGTAGCTTGTTTTCTTTCCCCGACTATATTAAATATTTATTATTGCATTATTAAATATTTATTAACAAGTTGTATAATGAATTGTAAAGGGTAAAAAAAATATATTGCAAATAAAAAACGTTTTTTAAATGAATGGAATATTCATTTAATCTGTGTAAAAATTAGTAGTAGTTAAAAATTCAATCAATACAAAAACGAACAATTGTAAACAAGAAATAAAATAAAAAATAAATACATAAATAAATGAAAAATATAGTTCAGTTAAAAAGCCAACATTTGTAAATTAAAGTATCCAATATTCTAATGGAACTGATATACTTCCATAATACTCATTTTTCTGACCTGTGGCTCTATGTCCAGAACACATATCTTCTCCTGCTCGTGGATCTTCTGGATGGTCTCCAGTTTGGTGCCGAACATGTGACCCTGGAAGCTTCCGTACTCCAGGAGCTGGTTGCTGGTGATGCATTTGGTCATGTCCTCGTTGGAGATGAAGAAATATTCCTGCCCGCTCTCCTCGTCTTTGCGCTGGGGTCTGGTGGTGTCTGCGCACAAACGTGAGCGTAAATCGAATGAGATTTTTGTTGATATTGTGATATAAAAAGATGCAGTTTAAGATAAGATAAGGAAAAAAAAGAAAATTGAACAGATGGACATGTTTTATAAAAGCCTGCAAATAATGAAAATAAATTTTTGCATTTTAACTCAAATACTTCCTGTTCCAGACAGTTTTGTTTTGAGTCAATAATGCAATATTCATTACTTTTCTTTTTAAAATTTTAATCAAGAAATTAATAATAAAAATTAAATGCTATGAAACAGTTTGTTTGCTGTCAGAAACATTTAAACGGTTATGCTGAATAACTAAAAAAAATAGGATAAAGTCTATTGTTTTTCAATTCATTTTATATAATATTTATTTGGATTATGAATCATGAATAAAATAATAATAAGACATAAAAACTTAATGTTTTGTGGTGATGACACCAGAGAATAGAAATGAATGAAATACATGTAAATTTAATACAATTAGATCAATAAAATAAGCAATATTACATTAAAGTGGGCTTTACAAGTTCAATACAAATCAAAGAAAACGTACTTAATTACTATAATTAATCTAATAATATTCATAATCCGGACACCAGAGAAAAATAGAGATTGGTTTCAAATTTTCGGTCTCTTGCTTGATGGAGCTTTACAACCATGTTCCAGGTGAATACTTACGTGGCAGTGGGTAGACAAAATTCTCCGGGTATTTGGTCAACAAGGCATTTTTTATATGGCTCCTTCCTACACCAGGTGCACCTGAAATTACAATTCATTTGTCAGATTTAAATAACGTTGCATTTGATATTTTATTCAAGGAAACCTGTACAACGCAGATTTTGGATAGTGTATCATGATACAGTGGCTTCATTTTGAAAAGACCACTAGATGGCACTCTAATTTTTAACAGGATGCCAGATATCATTGAATTAGCAGATAAGAGACAAAGATTATGGATCAGAGAGCGCCATCTAGTGGCCCCTTAAAATAAACACACTGTTTAATGATGCTAGTGATGGGCTAATGAAGCTTCACGAAGCAGTGTTATCACTTTCAAACCCCACTAGATGGCGGTCTCCGCACCATTTTCCTTAGTCGTGATGAAACATCACATCATTTTTAAACGGATGGCGCCACCTACTGACCTCTCAACAACATGATACCATTTCATGAAGCTTCATCACCACATGACGCCTCATGAAACTTTATTTTAGTCGACACTATAAAAAACTTACCGATGAGCACGAGTGTTTTTCTGTTGAAGGCTGGAAGACGAACCACCTCCTCGTAAGAAATCACATCCAGTTGGTCGAACACTGCAACACAGAGTTTGTTTACAGAAAAGAAAGGAATACAACAGAGAAAAGTGCGAAAGTGTAAAAGGTGACTCACCAGAGCTGTGTTTAGCCAGATACTTGTCTTTGCACTTTTTCTTCTTTGCAAAGGGGCTGCAGGACTGGGGGGGCTCCTTGCTCTTGCTTTTACTGGCCACCCTCCTGCAGACAGAGATGACTTCAGATCCTGCACGTTTTAAAAACCAGACCCTCCTGTCTCCGGCTACCATTCCTGGAGCTCCGGTGAAGGGATGATCCCGGCGAATTCCGTGGCGCTGCTCTCCACTTGTCCTTGCCACCAGTTGGGATCCTGCTTGTTGATGATCTTGATGATGTCGCCGGTCTTGAAGGTCAAGCCGGCCTCTTTGCACGGGATGAGCTCGTCCTTCGTGGGGTCGTAGTCGAATTGAGCCCTCATGTACATCTGAGGAGACAGGGGATGAATTAAAAATAGTATATCCGTGTTGCAACAGTCCATGTCAGACGACATGATCTTTGGATCTGATCGTAAGGGTTGTGAGAAACTCATGATTCACTTAAATATTGCAATACTTTTTTGAAGATCATGTATCAATATTCCGCAGCACTGTGCTGTTGTTTTTTTCTGGCTTTTAAATAGATAACACTTTTCTTTTTTAATCATACTTCTTTCATGGTTTATATAAAGTGTGTGTTAAAAATAAATAAAATAAAATGACTACATTGTTCCTTTTTTTATGTTGCAATTAAAACGGATGAAATCTCGCGTGATCCTAGTGATGACTGAGGATGAGAGGATACAGTCCACTCCAGCACTTAGAAAGCAGATTTTTTGACGGCTAATTTTGGCCTTGTCAAAAGTCATGCGGACTGTAAATTTGCGTGAAATATTGTATAGTATATATAAGTATGAGTATTGCCATATCACAATTTATCCAATCGTATTTTTGCCGATACAAACCCTTTTTGACCATTCTAACTTTTGATTCTAAAAGATTTTGATTTTTATAATTCCCAAGAGAAAATAAAAAAATCGAATGAAAAAATAAGAATACGAATTTATTTTTTCATTAGATTATATATATATATATATATTTTTATTATATCGTACTTCTTTCATGATTTATATTTGAATATAGTGTGTGTAAAATAAAATATTACATTTTTTAAATTTACATTTATGTGTTGCAATTAAAACGGATGAAATCTCGCCAGATCCCAGTGATGACTGAGGATGAGAGGATACAGTCCACTCCAGCACCAATTCCCAAGAGAATATTAAAAATGTAATGAAAAAGTTAAAGTATGAATAAGAACAGAAAAAATAAAGTATTTTCTCCGCTCCCTTTTCAAACAAATGATATGTATATATACTGTGTGTATATATATATAAACACAATATATGGATGCAAATGAGATTTAAAGGAAAACAGTAAAAGAAGAATTAAAAAGAAAAGAATAACCAACTTTATATAAACATGTTTCTCCAATTTAATGCTTAAATTTGCTAGTTTTATAACTTTATTTAAAATTATATTTTCATGCAACCCCAAGAATTCATGAGGAGTAACCAGAACAATCTGGGATAGGTCTAGTCAACATAATAAAACATTATTTTTTACTATATTTTAAAGTCCCCCCCCCCCCAACCATCAGTTGTATCTACAAAAGACATGCAACAGTAAAAATGTCAACAAACAGCAAGAAGAAAATGACAAGCTATGTTCACATTGAAGTTTTAACTATTTTAACGTTAACTTATAATGACTCAACGTTAGTGAAGCATTAGTAAAGTAGTCAACAAACAGTTCAACACAATAATGTGAACATAGCTCTTGAACTTACCGCAGGGTTTAAGGTTAACTACAGCTAGAGAAAAAAAAAGAACTACAAGTATCTCTATGTTAGCGCCATCACTAACCACAGCACGGAGGCAGAACTTTTATTCACCAGGTTCTAAAAAGAGTTGAACTCGGATCACCTGGTTGTGCTGTAGCTAGTCGATGGCAGGAAGATGGAGAGTCTCTACAAGTCACCGCTACTTAACCTACTTGATTTTCAACTCATATTCACCTTGATTTCCCATTGACTAACATGGGAGTCACCTAATGAAAAGACAAACACGCTTTAATGCTTTTTGACACGAGAAAAATCACTTCGCACGACCACCACAGAGACGCCAACACGAGAGGAGGGATTTACTGACGTCACATTACCTCACAGGTTTTGGATCGACTCTGTTGGTTGGGAATGATCTTCATGGTGACGACGCCGCTGGTTTCTTTCTGAAACAGACAGAGAAAAATGGAGGTTTTATTATATAAATCATTTCTTAATTAAGGTTTATTATAGGTTTCATAGACTCACCAGAATCTTTTGCAGGTAATCCACACTGTGGTTCGACACACTTTTCCCGTTAATCTCGGCTATTTCGTCGCCTTCGTGTAAAGACCCTGTGGAGAGGAATAAAGTTAGAGTAAAAGTTTCGAAGATATTCATTTTAATAATATTGAGATTGAATTTGCAGGATCTGAAAGTCGACTAATATTATTATTTAAAAAAAATTTTTTTTATTATATTTATTATTCATTTAAAAATATATATAAAATACTAATAGGATATAAAAGATAAAATAATAATAATAAAATAATTAAATGTCTTTATTTTTCTATTACAGGATAAACTCGAATAAAAGAAAAAAGGAAAACATGAATCATGTCATTTAACTATTACTATTAATAATACTATTACTAAGAGTTGAACCAGTAATAAATAATAAAAACTAATATACAATTCATTTTTATTTTTTTTACATTTCTACATACTTATCACAGAAAGCAGGTTATTTTATTAATTGTTATTTATAAATATTGTTATAGTATAATTATGTTATTATAATGTCTTTTATTTAACTAAATCACAATATATAAATCATTAAATTCAAAATGGTTTTTTTATTCATTTTCGTTTTTTGGGGGGGACAGGAAATACTCACAAATAAAAAACTAATTAAAAAAACCAATGTAATTTTACAAGTCATATCAAGAGTTGAATCAGTAAAGAATAATGGTTTGATTAGTTATAAGTAATATTTCCACAGCCTTTTATATATTATATTATTATATAATACTTAAATATAAATCATGAATTAATAACATTTCTTTCAGTTCTTTGGGGGGAAAAGTACTCAATATCAAATTAAAAAATAAACTAAATGAACTCATGTAACAATTGAATATCACTATTAATACTAAAAGTTGAACCAAGAATAAAAATAAATAATAATAATTAAAAATATATATACCTGTATATATTATATTAGTACAAATTGACTTGAATTTATTTAGTTGAATATGCTCTTTATAAAAATATAAATGATGCATGAAATATAAACTATACTGTCGACACAGAGTCTGGTTCTGCTCGAGGTTTCTGCCTTCCTCAGCCACTGTCACACTGTGATTGCTCTATTTTTCTTTTCTCCAATTCAGTCTTAAACTGTTAGGTGCCTTGAGATAACTTCGTTATGATAAAGATACTTTAAATAGACTTGGATTAAATTAAAAGCCTAATTTTAAAAGTTTATTTTTTCTTTTACTTCTGTGTTTTGGACAAATAAAGAAAAAAAGGGGGAATCAAAGAAGAGTTTAATATACGTCAAAAACATTTGTAACATTATTTAGTTTTTCGTCCTCATAATTGCCACTTGGATACAGGCAAAGGATCTTAAGTGGCCCCCCCAGGGGCCCCCCTTTCCTAATAGACTTCTATTATCACAGTGATAAATAACATCCACTCGGCAGGAAAGCAACGTCACAATGACTGAGATCGATAAATGATGAATCACCTTGTTTGTGGATCATCCCCCCATGCAATATCCTGGCGACCGTGCAGCGTTGTTTGTCGTTCAGCTTCAGAGTGACCCCCTACGAAAACAAAAAAAGGGCGATTCAAAAGAGGTGCTTAAAAAGATTGAGCGAAAAGCAAAGATTACGGTTACCATCGGTTCCGAGGGGTTCTTCTCAAACACCACGTCTCTCATCTTGGTCATCTCGGTGCCGTTCATATGTGCTGAACTTCCGTTGGTGTAAACATCGGCTCCTTTATTGTCGTAGCTTTGCATAGCAGCCTGCGGGGAACCAAATAATTAATCGATACCACTCTTGATTGATAAGACTTTTTTTTTTTTTTCTGCAGATGTGTGACCACGAGAGCTATCGTTTCATTTGCACTTTCAACATATGTTCGTGGTTAAAATTTAACCCGGGTGGTTATAAAACAGGCCATTAAGCACATGCGGGGATCACGGACCACGCGCTCCTGTGGTCATGGAGACCGGCGTCCAGGGCATCACATCAAAGAATACCATCGATAAAGGTAGAAACTCTCAGACTCAGAAGGACGGACGAGGCTTTTTGAACCTCAATGAACCATCAGCTCAAGAGTGTGTCTACGAAAACATCACGTTCGGGCAGGAAAATGTTGAAAATATACAATATATTAATGAAATAAACCCCAGAGAACCCAAAATTAAAGGTAATAATTCAGTAACTATAAGAAGAAAAACTGATTTCATTAAAACAATAAATACCTTTACATGTTATGCAGGAAAACGTTGAAAATATACAATATATTGATGAAATAAACCACGGAGAACCCAAAATTAAAGGTAATAATTCAGAAACTATAAGAAGAAAAACTGATTTAATTAAAACAATAAATAAATAATACATGTTATAACAATAAATACATTTGTTTTATTGAATAAAATATCTAAATGAACCACAATGTTTGTCATAATGAAATCTAATGTAACATATAGTTAATTATTACCAGAAATTGTTCAAAAGATCACCTGATAAAGACAATGAAAAGTTAGCGAATCTAATTAATAATAATAATTTTATTACAAAAATAGGAGCAAGACAATACACACAAAAAAGGAAAAAAGAAATTGAAAAGTACATCATATACTTGGTTATTAGTGAGTGAAGATAAAAAGGTCAAAAGGTCATGGAAGTGTAACTTGACGCTTGTTTACCGGCCTGGTGTTCTCAAGGACAAGACTGAATCATGGTACAAATACATGAAGTGTACACGGGGTATTAATAGAAAGTACTTTTCGAACTGGGCGAGCGCGTCGACACAAACAAGCTCTTGAGTTGACAATAGAAACAGTGGCTGCAGGCACAGAATGTTTTTTTTTTTCCTTCTTCCCTTAAGGAACAAATACCAAGAAGGAAACTAATCTAAAGGTCAAATATTTCCACGGCTAATGTAGTTTGCTGGTCAAAACAAGCAGATCACTGTTGTACACAACAACTCTTGACGTAAACCAGGGCTTGTTATGACTGATCTAACTACTGTGTTTATTTCAGAAAGTATCTTTTCATGTCTGGAACAAAAAACATATTTATTATTATATTTTATTTGTTCGTTTAGTGTCAAAATTCCTTATGAATCACTTCTCTTTTCTTGAGTCTTTATAGCTGTGAAGTCTTTTTGCAATGTGGATTTTGAGTCTTTTTGACTGACCTGGAGTTTTTTACAGGGTTCTTAAACTTAAATCTTAAATTAAGGTTAAATTAATGACTTTTAAATTCCATTTGAAATACAATTCAAGACTTAACTAGACAATAAAGAAGTAGAAAGAAAATCACTGCATGCATTACTTAGGACCAGAGATCATTTTAAACAAATATTTATTTTTGACATAAAAAAAGGACTTTTTGATTCAGTGAAAAACTGATTTCTTGTCATGACAAACCACCGTCAATCTCATTTACATACATGTTACTTTATTGATCGATTTCTGAACTTTTTACAATTTCTGATGTCAGACATTTTTAGATAGATGTTATTTTTTTTCAATGCATAAATAAATACATTCAAAATATTATTATGTAATGTACAAAAAAACAACAACTATGAAACAAATATTAATATATTAAGAAAATTCTATGAAAATTAATTCAATATTAAAAAATTAAATGTTAAAAATTCATAGTCCGATTGCACACATTTAATCTAATTTAGTGTGTGTAGCATGTTAGCATTTTAGCTTCTGCTACAAACAAGCCTAAAATATTTACTTGATTCATTTTTTTCGTAACAATTTCTTATTTTGAAGCTTCAATACAAAAGGGACGTTACAGACGAAATTACAAAAAAAAGGGAAGCTACATTTGCCACGTTAATATGGATATACATTTTTGCCTGTAACTCCAAAAAGAGATAGATTACCCTTAAAATAATCTAAACTCTTAAATCGACACGAGGCTGAGTAGAAAATGAGAGAAGTTTGAATTTCACTTAAAGACTTTAAAAGTCATTAAAACCGGTTTGAATGTAAATGACTGAGAACTAATCAGTCGGCAAATCTTTTGAGGAAACCATCAGTAATAAGGAGCGACAAAGTTTTAAATTTAAATGTCAATGGAGGGCTGGGAAAAAAAAAAGGTGAGAGGATTATCCCGCCAACAACTACTTCTATTGACTTGTTTATCGTCTGGAACAAAAGACATTTTAAATCTGACCCGGGGGAACTTTTAGCCAATCATAGGCCGGTGTTACCTCCTGATACTTGCTCAGAGGAACAACTGATTTTAAGCCCAAACGTAAACATGGACTTGAGCAGAACCCACCACCGCTCAAAACCTGTCTTGCCTGAACTTGTTTTTGTTAGGACAACACCGCGAGTGTCCCAGAAAGAAAGGGTATTCTCCTCACATTACAAAGAGTCGCTTAAAAACAGCCGCTTTGAAGAATCTCAGGAGGAATCCTGTAGTGACGTAAACGTGAGTTGACTCAGGATCTTAAATGAGGCGCATCAGCATTTTTTTTTAGTCCACGGTCAAGTTGGACTTTATCGTCCAAATAACGCTGATAGCAGAAGAACTGCTTCCTCCTTTAATCCTCATCCTGCTGACTCAGGAAAATGGTTTTAACACCAAGGAGTTTCAACAGTTCAAAAAATCCGGATCAGAATATCCCCGGAATGTACTTTCACACCTTCTGTTTTTCCACTAAATAAATTACTGATAATGACACGATCCTATATGTAATGGTGATATTTGTAATACTATTAATTGCAAATTAAATTATAATTATTAATAGACATGTAAAATGGTACTAATCCTTTTTAAAAACTGCTTTATTGATTTTCCTTTTTTTGTTTTTATTTTATGTAAAACAATGTAAAAAACAATTCACTTTTATTTGAAAAACATGTATAAAAGTCAACAGGATGACCTTGGCTCAAGTGTGGCTAAAATATATTTCATTGACAAACAAAAATAACGTTTTAAATTATGCTTCAACACTACCAGGCATTATCAATCGATCTATACGTTAAGCTAGCTAGTTTCCCCCCTCAGAATGGTATCAGTCAACAATGCCTAGTATAACTAGAATTAGAAGATAATGTAATCGAGATAAAACCTGCCATTTGGAAGTATTTTTGGCAGTGAACTTCTCCATTCACACTTTAATAGAACAGGAAGGTAGTAACAGGTATCATCAGCATACAAGTTGATTTTGAGTAAAAAAAATGTGATCAAACGTATAATCTATATTTTTAAAACTAGATTATTAACTCAAATACATGTTTTTTAGTTTTCTCCTTTTACAAGTACTTATTATTATTATGACATAACGATTAAAATAGCTGACTGGTCGTCACGTGATTACTAAAACCAACTCGCTGATGTATGGTTTATTTTTAAGTATTTTTCCCATGACCACTGGAAGGGAGAAAAAAAAATGTGGAAGTGAAACTGTCTGCTGGAAAAGCTGAGTTAGCAGAAACATTTTTACATGTATACAAAATAAAATAAAAAATAAAAAAAAGTGACCCGGAAGCAAACAGTCAAAAACACTGCATGGAATGTGGATCTATTTGGTAAAGTAGCGGCTCGTTACCTGGTCAGACTTGGGTTTGTTCTGGAGGAGCTGCTCCAGGTAGAGATCCGACAGGGCTGAGCGGACGCTGCACACGGACTCCAGAACCACCGCCGGTTCGTTTTTATTGGACTTCAGCGTCATCGTGGCTCTGGTTTGAACCTTCGCTCCAAAGGTCCGGGCGAGAGAGAGAGAAAAAACTGCTGCGGCGGAGGAAACAACCGCTGATAAGACGCCCCTGGATGGACCTCAGAGTCCAGAGTCCTTCTGCAGAGAAGAAGGAGGAACTCTAGGATTATGCAGCTGCTGGTGCGACGCTGACAAAGCAAGTAAACATGCTCAAGAGCAGGGGCTGGAGCGAGGTGCGTTCAGGGACCGCCCACAGTATCCAATATCCCACCACTCACACTGTGATAGGATTTACATCGAAAGAACCCCGACTCCTCACTCTTGCTATAAAGTGATAACAAATAGATTAAGCGTTAAATATCACCTACTATTTCTTAAAAATATATATAATAAACAGGTAGAATTTAAGATAATATTATTGACAACATATAGTTTTTAGTATCGTTTTCTATAAGTTGCTGAACATATATAGACAATTCTTAAAATGGTTATTTCTAATTTAATGATCTATGTATATGTATTAATAAAATAAAATAACAGAATAATCACACTGTTATCAAACGCACAGACTAATTCATTATATTTAAAATTGACATGACATATAACTTGTTGCAGTCACAAATTCGGTTTTTGTGTATTTCGCAGGAACATATAAAATAATAAATATCAATAATCATATAAATAATATTTAAATGTAAAATGAGTTTGATAATTCCGGGTGTACTTGAACGCGGCAATGCTGCAGCGCTATCAGTGGAGATGCACTGAAGAGGAACCAGGAAGTGACTGCAGCTGCAATGACCTTAAATAAAATATCACTGAAATTTGTTCAAGAACTTAAATATCACATGTTTAAGAGTACAAATGTATTGAAAATGAGGATGCACATCAAACATGTTATTAGGTTTATTACAGTGAACAGATTTATCATATTATTATAGCATCTGTTGCTTCCTATTTGATGACTAAACTAAAAATAATGTGAATAAAAATAGCTGCAAACACAAATGGAGGATGTGATTAGATAGTAATATCTAACCGTTTATTGAACTCGCTATAGTTATTGATAGAAAATACTCTACACTGTGATATTTATTTGATTCAGATTTTTTTTTAAACATTAGGAACAATTGACACTTGAATAATAAAATCTGTTACTATCTCTTGTTTTGATTCAATCAATTCACTCAATGTTAATGTTTCACTCTAAATTCTGACAAAAGGAACCGTGTGGGCATAATTCCTAGCACCATTCTTTGAGCAAAAACCATGACTCATAGGAGGGAGGATTTGTTCTCTAATGCTGCACAGTCAGATGCTTGATCAAGTGAAAAACACAAGAGATGTTCATGAACATGACTTTGGAAACGACCAAAAAAAATGAAGGATGACACACAAAGATAAAGCGGTTAAGCCACAAACACATGTAGTCAAAATCAGATCAAAATTTTAAAGGAATTTTATGTCAATTATTTGTTTATTTTTGACAATATTTGGACACATACAAATGAGTTTCAATATAATTTAACCCTTATCCATTTAGGAAAATCTATCTTATGAAAACAAGTTAATCATCAATAAATATAAAAAGGGAGCGTCAGACTTAATTATTTAAAGAATTTCAGCTCTTATTTCTTTGCTACAATAACTCAATAAAGACACTTCCATTCACAATGTTGGTGACCACTGCCAATCCAATATTATATGCATGAATTTAGCTTATATAAATGGGAAACTCTTGTTTGTTCTCATTTGTGGCTGTGATTTGTTGGTGCATACTGGAGTTTTACGACGTTTTAATCTCATCTTATCTACACACTCATTCCGGGTGATAAGCTCTTGTTTAATGATCAATGAGAAAACGTTTATGGTTTGGACTACTCCCATATAAAAAAAAAAAACAATAATTAAAAAATAAATAACAATGCAAATAGCGGCATCTAGTGGTTAAAATAACACTGCACTCTTTTAAGCGCAAGACAGTTATTTGCAGTTCATTTTAAATTATTTTCATTGTAAGAACAGAGTAAAAAACTCAAAAAGGGGCGTTTCTGCACAATAATGATAAAAGCAAGTATTATTATTATTGTTAAATTCAATTGAATCAATATTAATATAAAAAATATATCCGAAATCAAGAGGTTTTGGTCCAAGATTTTGTTTAAGAAGGAAGGGGTTGAGATCATGTTTATTGGGTCAAATACAAGTAAGTAAGTAATTTATATTTATAGAGCGCTTTTCCAGACCAGAGTCACAAAGCGCTTAAACAATCAACACAATATTCAATAAAATATATACTTTAAAGGACAGTGACAGCGAGATGATGAAGAAAGAAACAGAGACACTGTCTATGGTTTGTAGTATCACATGTCAAAGTGCTCATTTATTTTCTCAACAGAATTTAACATTAAATGTAAAATAAACCCATTGATATAATGCATATTTATATTAAAATGGAGTCAAGTATACAGCAGATGGCAGTAGCATTCTGGAAACTAGTAGAAAGTGAAATTTTATTATATACGATTATTATTATTATTAGAGAGAAGTCACTCTCCCCTAAATTCCACCACATCTTTGTTGATGTTTATTTAATATTGTGCGTAGAACATAGACACTTTGGATGAGGTAAGTATTGTGATGTATTAAAGAAAAAAGAAAATAATATGGTGTATTACGTCCGATCACTAATTCACTGCAATTTACAAATGTTGTAATAAAAAAAGGACACAATTAAGCTGGTATTTTAGCAACTGAAAACTTCCACTTTGAATCGCATATCTAAATGTTTATTTTAAAGATTAACACGAGGAGAAAATAATAAAACAAATGTCCAATCGGTGAGTCGCGTTTATCGGCCAGTGGGCGGGGCTACACTTTAGCACCGCCCCCCGCGTCCAGACCTTTCAAGCCGCGCCGGGCTCGGTATCATTATGGCCGCTCCTTTTGGCGTGGTTGGATCAGTACCTTTTGTTCGAATTTAAAAAAAAGAATGTTCGGATCATTCAGGCGACAACTCCGAGCCTCGGTGAAACAACTGTGGAGCACACAACCAGCATGGAGGCAGCGACAAGTCCGCGCATGCGCAGCTGCGGCGCTGCAGCTACGTGACGACTGTCTCGGTGACTTTATTTTTAATTCATTTATTTTTAAATCATTTTTACTTCTTGTCTCTCGCGGTTTGAATATGTTTCATCATTATTATTATTCCACCAGTGCTTCAGTACGGAGACACGCGGATGCATTTGAACTACATGTGGCTCAGAGATAACTGTCGAGACGAGACTTCTTATAACGTGGAGACGAACCAGAGACATCTGGACACTGTCGCCATCGACCTCAACATCCGCCCCGATCGTTCATCCCTGGACAAGGATCATCTCACCCTGACCTGTGAGTTCAGAAACTATTCGATCTAAATCCTACTTTTAGCGCGCATTCATCTGTTATTATATAGTAACACCTGTAACTCCACTGGCTCCTATTATTATTGTTATTCATAGATTCATAAAAAACTTTATTGGTGAACAAGTCAGTTTAATTTTTTGTAAATATAACGACATTTAAAAAAATCAACAGATAAACAAAATTAATCTAAAGTGATCATCAAAATTATCAAAAATTAAGATTAGTTGTTGCCCTATTTTCAATAACATAAAAGGTAGTAGTTAAGGGTTCATCCAGGGGACGACTATACGTTGCATTGCGATGTATTGCGATACTGTAGTAACGCGGATAAATGAGTAGTACTTGACTTTGGTGTTGCAGAATTTACAGACCACATGACCCTTTACGTAGTTGAAACTGCTTTCATTAAAAAAAATTATAAATAAAAATGTCCAAATATAAGCTTTTAAAACTGCTGGAGTCGACTGTATCCTCTTGTCCTTAGTCATCGTCATGCTCTTGCGGATGGAAGTTTAAATGCAAAACTAAAATAAACAAACCCTGTTAATATTTGTGTGTTAACTTTAAATAATAAAAAACAAACAAAAACACATTTTTGGGGGAAAAATAACCGATACAGTCGATACTGTTCATTATGAAAAAAAACATAGCGATATGTTGTGGTGTTGAGCCTCTCCAGTAGCTCCGCAGCAATAATCTGTGTTGCTGTGTACTGACTGGAAAGACAATTTCCTGAAGGAAAACCTCCAGAGGGATCAATAAAGTTGTATCTCTATCAATCTAGTTGTAATGTCAACACAAATGCAATCCTTAAAACTGACACAACAACACATCCATTATTTTCAAGGAGGTATTTTTCAGGTATTTTTTCAGTCAAAATTCAATGACAAATTCACTTACAGTGATTCATAACTGAATCTTCATTTTCAAAAATACCTTTAAGGCTCCTTTTAGGGTATTTGCAGTTCTAATCCAGTTTAAAGACCAAAGCAAGATTCTGTTAATTCCAAATTATAATGTACAAATAATTGGGATGCTTGAGTTCACTCTATTATTCTGTTTCCATTCAGGGCCTGGGGGTCATGTGACAAAATACAGCTTAAGCTGGCTCGCAGAGAACAGCTACGAGGGCAAGAAGAATGACCGCATGCATCAGAAAACCCTTTGGAATGCAGACATCTATGAAAGTGCAAAAGTTCCCTCGGCAAAGTGGGACAAGTTCATGAGCGGTGACGAAGAACTGAAGACGTTCCTGCAGAACTACCTTCAGTATGGTATCGCGTTTGTTGAGGGTGTTCCTGCTACTGTGGAGGCGACGCAGGAGGTTGTGCAGAGGGTCAGTCTCATCAGGTAAGCAATGAAATAGTACTTTAATTGAGTGGGTTTTTCCACTATATTTTTCTTCCAGAACATGAAAATTATTAAATAACACAAGAGCTAATACATTCTAGTCTACTTTTTTTTTTTTAAACTATCCCTGGATTAAAAGATACATTTGTTGTAATATATATATATATATAATATTGAAGATACAGGTGTTAAAATAAACACTGGTTCATGAGGTACTTCAGCGAGGGGTTGTCGAGGGGGTCACGATACCAACATTTTCAACTTGATATTAATACACAAGTCTCTGATTCTCTGTAGAATTTTTTATACCACAAGGATTAAGAAAAAAAAAAGTCAAAATGAATAACAGGAAAGTTGAAAAAAAGAACCTCTGTTACAACATGTAGTGATTAACAGAATAACATGTTAAATATTTATAATACAATTATTTGTGCAGAAAAATTCTATGATAACATGTTTCCGATTGCAAGTTTTTTTTACGATTCTGTCATTATTTGACAGCACTGTATAGATTCTATTTTAAAAGTTACAAGAACAAAAATGCACGCTTTTTATTAATTTCTGTGTTTCAATTTAACCTCTGGCCACTAGATGGCGGTCATTACGTCCTCCTTAGCTAAAGGGACAATGAAATTATGCGAGATCCCGGTAATGACTGGGGACTAGAGGATACAGTCGACTCCAGCATATTTTAAAAGCTGATGTCGGACATATTTTTGGTTTCAAAACAAATGATAGCAGTTACGACTTCATCAAGAGTCATGTGGTCTGGAAATTCTGCAACACCAGATTCAAGTACTTGAGAATACTACAAATATATCCTACAGTATCGCAATATATCGTTTCATTGTAAGTAAGTAAGTTAGTAATAGTGATTTGTAAAGTCCCTGTATCGTGATATGTATTGTTTCGGTAGATTCTTTCCAATACACAGTCCTATATATCTTGAGGTTATTGACACTTTTGTATCGTAGTTTAAATACCTTCTACAACCCTAGTGCTTTAACTGTATACTTTTAATAATCAGTAACATCAAGAACATCATTAACAAGCCGAAAAATAGTGATAACACAATAGTATTGACCACAACTTTTTTAATATCAGACACAAAACTGACAACAATAATAAGAACATGGACAAAAACTCACAATAGTAACGACAGTAACATCAACATCAATTGACTTTGAAGAAAATAGTTCTTATTCAAACAGTCTGTCTTCTACTTCTGATGATACTTCAGAGAGACGACGTACGGTCGTATGTGGAGCTTCACATCTGATAATTCCAGAGGAGACACGGCGTACACTCAGCTGGCTCTGGGCGCTCACACTGACACATCGTACCTGCAGGAGCCATGTGGGTAAGCCTTAAACCTACACTTCATCTTCAGATCATATCCATTTATCGTCTTCACTTTGTTTGTTATCCTTCCAGGATTCAGGTGTTCCACTGCTTGAGGCACGATGGAAGTGGTGGAAGGAATCTACTGGTGGATGGATTCTACGCTGCCGAAAAACTGCGTCGACTCTCGCCAGAGGGTTTTGAGCTCCTCACTCGTGTGCACGTCAGACACGAACACATCGAACGCAAGGAGGGGCACCGGAACCATCTGACGGGCATCGGGCCCGTCCTGGACGTTCATCCTTGGAACAAGGAGCTCTTCATGATCCGGTACGTGTCGTCTTTAAGTGTTTCTTATTGACCAACCTTTTGAGAACATAAAGAAAATACAGTTCAATTGTAAACTTGGTGTACTTTGTACTTCTCTCCTGCATAATAACGAGAGGGCTTGTGTAACAATCAACTATAAACATAGTTTACACACGCAGACTGATGATACAATAGAGTCACGAATCACAACAACACAACGCACACTGATGATACAATAGAGTCACGAATCACAACAACACAACGCACACTGATGATACAATAGAGTCACAAATCACAACAACACAACGCACACTGATGATACAATAGAGTCACACATCACAACAACACAACACACACTGATGATACAATAGAGTCACGAATCACAACAACACACACACACTTTTGATACAATAGAGTCACACATCACAACAACACAACGCACACTGATGAATAGAGTCACGATTCACAACAACACACACACACTTGTGATACAATAGAGTCACACATCACAACAACACAACACACACTGATGATACAATAGAGTCACAAATCACAACAACACAACGCACACTAATGATACAATAGAGTCACGAATCACAACAACACAACGCACACTGATGATACAATAGAGTCACAAATCACAACAACACAACGCACACTGATGATACAATAGAGTCACACATCACAACAACACAACACACACTGATGATACAATAGAGTCACGAATCACAACAACACACACACACTTTTGATACAATAGAGTCACACATCACAACAACACAACGCACACTGATGAATAGAGTCACGATTCACAACAACACACACACACTTGTGATACAATAGAGTCACACATCACAACAACACAACACACACTGATGATACAATAGAGTCACAAATCACAACAACACACGCACACTGATGATACAATAGAGTCACACATCACAACAACACAACGCACACTGATGATACAATAGAGTCACACATCACAACAACACTCAAACACTTGTGATACAATAGAGTCACACATCACAACAACACACACACACTTGTGATACAATTGAGTCACACATCACAACAACACAACACACACTGATGATACAATAGAGTCACACATCACAACAACACACACACACACACTGATGATACAATAGAGTCACACATCACAACAACACACAAACACTTGTGATACAATAGAGTCACACATCACAACAACACACACACACTTGTGATACAATTGAGTCACACATCACAACAACACAACACACACTGATGATACAATAGAGTCACGCATCACAACAACACAATGCACACTGATGATACAATAGAGGCACACATCACAACAACACACACACACACACACTGATGATACAATAGAGTCACACAACACAACAACACACACACTGAGGAAATTAAACAACCCTGCAAGTTTAAAGTTCGTTAACGTGAACACTTAAAATTCTAGAACAGAATAAAATTAACACTTTTGTAGAAAAAAGGTTGAACTTTATTGAACACAAATGTTAAAATCAAATAGCCTTTAAATATATATATATTGGGGATGTGTATTGGCATGATTCTGACGATACGATACGTATCACGATACAGGGACAACAATACGATATGTTGCGATACTGAAGAAACAAGGATATATTTGTAGTATTGTTGAGTACTTAAATCTTAATGAATTGAATTCTGAATTTGCAGACCACATGAATCCTCACTACCTTCATTTGTTTTTAAACCAAAATATTTCAAAATATCAGCTTGGAAACTAGCTGGAGTCAACTGTATCCTCTCGTCCTCAGTCATCGTCGGGATCTCGGAGGATTTCAATGTTCATTGTGCTGCGTAGGGCGTAATGACTGCTGCCATCTAGAGGCTGTAAGATTATTTGCTACTGAAAAATGAACAAACGGCGTGGAATATTTGTAAGTAAATTATAAGAAATATAGTATTTAACACATGAATTAATTAATCAGTATCTAAACATCCGTGAATCACATATTCATGGTTTAAAACATGATCGTTGAGTCACAATCATTGTGAAAAAACAAGCTTTTTTATAGGCGTAACCTGACGAGTGCAGTTCATGGATTATCCTGTCATTAATTTTCAAAACTCAAACCAATGTTACACAACTACTGTGTCCAAAGCTCACTTTCTACTAAGTTCAACTAGTTTATTTAACTCGTTTTATGGTGAATCTGTTTCCCTTAATATATTTCCCAACGAAAAGGAATGAATTGTGTGTATATTTGTGGGCTTAAACAAAGAAAAAAAAACAAGTCAGATGTATACAGAAAAAAAAAGAGTATACTTTGAAAAAATTGAAATAATTTTGTTTGCAACAGGTATTTTGTTCTTAATTTAGAAGATAAATGTGTTGATTTCATGGCTAATATTGATAAAAACTTTTTTTTACATCCAGCCGATTAATGCAAACAAAAGGTTAAACCCGGCCATTTTGGTTAAGATTGTTTTAGCTATAGTTTTGCGTCACATTTGTCCGATTTTTAACCAAGACAGTTTGGAACCTAAATGACTGAGAAACCAGTCGATCTTGTTAAGTCACCTGCATTCCGAGGTCCAGCCCCGGTGCAAGCGAAGACCGTAGAGAATATTTCCTTTGTGTGTACGAAACGTTTTCCTATTTGACAGCAAATGAAAACAACCACATATCTTAATGCATGAAAGAAGAATCCAGATCTGAACGTAAACCTTTGCCCTGGCAGGTGTGATTGAACAAACAGATAACAGTCAGTAACAGTACGAAACGATTGAGATCTTCGAGTCCTTATCTGAACCGTCTGATAACGCCTTCTTCCTTTTGTGTTGTAAATATATTCACCTTTGTGTTCTTGGATCAGCTACAATAACTACGATCGGACGGTGATCGACTCCGCCCCTCACGACGTGGTCCAGCAGTGGTACTCGGCGCATCGTCTGCTGTCCGCGGAGCTGAGGCGCCCCGAGAACGAGTTGTGGGTGAAGCTCAACCCGGGACACGTAAGTTGGGGAAATAGTGAGAAATGTACATTTTTGGCAGAAATTCATGATGATGATTTGGGTTTTATTTTCAGGTCATTTTTCTGGACAACTGGCGCGTACTGCATGGAAGAGAAGCGTTCAGTGGACTGAGGCAACTCTGTGGATGTTATCTGACTCGAGATGATGTTCTTAGTACTGCCCGCTGCTTAGGTCTACGGGCTTGATCTTGTATGGGCAAAAAATAATACAGTTTTTAAGACAATTTAAACAGCGAATGAATGTAAAAACAACAATTTTTTGACAACTTAAACAGCGAATGAATGTAAAAAAGATGAATTCTGCTGCTGATATCAGAATTATGATACTTGAAGTTGTTCTAATGATCAAGTTTGATTCAGAAGGAAGTCAATCATGATGTACACTTGTAGGAATAACAATAAAAAATGTTTTCGATCAATCTGCTTAAACTCTTTTTTAGCTATTCTGGTCGAAATGTCTTCGTATAAAGAACCCAGTCTGGATATTACAAACTTTATCGTGTAAAGATTACCGTTTTTCTCAGTTGCTATCAAGCGCTTTCACATACTTCAGATGCAAATACTACACAATTAGATCCGCATCTGTGTTTTGTGTCCAAACGATTCACATATTTCATGTCATTTTTAAACAAAATGGGAGTCAGTAAATACATTTACACAACGCTTTCTTACCAGACAAGCTATACCTTCCAACAAATAATCTGAGGTCAAAAATCTTCTTTCAGATCTGATATTGTGTAATCATGGAATTCATGGGCCAGGATTTCCTGCGCATTGTAATAAAAGTGTGAAGATACAAAGTCCAACGTTGCCTATTTTACCAGCATGAAGCTTTTTTTAAAAAAATACCACTGTAATCATTAATGTTTTGTAAATGTTCTATTTTGATAACAATGATTGAACCGTTTCAATTTGTTGACGTAGGATTGTGGTTGACCGAGTTATGGTGAATAATAAACAGATTAAATACTTTTCTTGCACTTTTGACCACAGCATTTCTATCCTCTACATGAGATGATTTTTTTTTTTTTTACAATACTTTTTATAAATAATGAAATAAACACCAGGACAGTTAATTGTATTGTGTTTCAAACATGGCAATTTTACATGTTATTTCAAATATACAATTAAAAATATACTCACATTTTAAATAAATGTTTAGTTTAGTGATTGTTTCGGGACACATACCGTCAAAGAAGACATTCTAGGCCAACATGGGAAGTCTAAAATCAAAAATTCCGTCACTATTTGTACAAATATCGACGGTCCGATGAAGCTTCATAAGGGGGTGTCAATATTTTCAGAGTCCACTAGATGGCGGTCTCTGCACTATTTTCCTTTGTTTTGAACAACTTTTCTAATCACATCAGTTTTAAACAGATGGCGCCACCTACTGACCTCTAAACAATATGGCACTGTTTCATGAAGCTTCACCAGCACATCACTAACTACAATGACATAAAAGTTGTTATTATAAAGTCAACATTACATTTTTATGAGCATTTTTTCTGAATAAATGTAGCAGACAATAAAATCAACAAGAAATGTTGCATGTCTTTGCACAAGCATATGTGGATTGAGTCTTACACTTACATCCACAGACAAGCAGACTGCTCCTGTATCCATGGAAACTAATTTGGATTCCGCAGCATGCTGTGGGGAATCCTACTGGTTCAGGTTGTTTTTAAGAAGCCAAAGCGTTTCCATTCATATTTCTTTTCATAGAATCTATTAGACATACATATCTCAAGTCCTTCAATCAAATTTTGTTCTTCTTTATTTGGGAGTTCATCTGCAATGTTGGCCGTAAAAATGCAAAAAGAAAACCATTTAATTGAAGCGTTCACTGACACATCAGCCGCGCTTTTACGAGATCCCTGGAGTCAAATAAAAACCTTGCGATAACTAAGTAAATGTATGTAATCTTAGGACACTGAGTTCTTCAGTACCTAGTTTTATTAACAGAAATGAAGATGGTACACTTTTTATTCTATGTCACAACACTAGAGCACTTAAAACATATACATACTTCATTTAGACAAAAGTGAAATCAACAGATAAACTGCAATAAAAACAAATAAACAAAGTGAATGATAATGATGATTTGGCAATATTATGGGATGCCCTGAATGTTGCTCAAAAGAGGTTAAGTCATGAAATAATAATAATAGACAATCTACGCAGAATTTAGATTTTTTTTAAAGAAAAAAATATGATAAAATGAAGACAAATAATCTGAGAAAAAAAGGGAAACAACCTTATTAACTGCGGTTTAGCATGTTGTTTTTACTTTATTAGGTACTCTGCAGCGAGAGTTCTGAGTGGCTCTAGTAGAAGAACTCACATTTCCCTGATCTTTAAAATGCTTCAGTGGCTGCCAGTTTCTTTCAGGATTACCCTGGTCTAGAAAGGCACTTTACAAATAACTATTACTTACTTACTTTCTTACTTACTTACTTACATGCGCTCAATTAAAGTACACCATGTTTCAAAATACTGGCGATTGCTGACATTACAAAAACTGAATGGACTTTAATCATTCAGTTTAACAGGGAACTTAATGTCAACATCTAACATAACATACTGTAACTCATTCAAAAGAATTCCAGTAAAAAGAAAACTTTTTTTTTATTGTGTGCAAGGTACAACAGAAGTACTTAAGTACTACAAATATATTGTTGTTTAAGCAGTATCGCAAACAATTGCATCGTTTCTTTTATACCATGATACGTATTGTATCAATAAGTTATTTTCTGTACACACCCCTAGGTTATTGTTATATCTACTACAATTGTATATGGCAATATTGTAATAGATTGTTACTCATATTGTTCTTTTTGTTTTTATATTGTCATATTTTTAAATATATTCTTTCAAATATGTGTTTACCGTGCGTTTAAACTAACATCTGTTTATGTTTAATCGTCAAAAGAATTCCAGTAAAAACAAGGTACAGTACAAGTACTGTTCACAAAATGATAGAACAGAAAGCTTTACACTATTGCTTACAGTGAACAGAATATCCTTAAAACACAAAAGATTATTATGAATAACAACGACAAAAAGCAAAGTAGAAAAAATGGGAGAGACTAAAAAAATATATAACATAATGACTGTATTTTAGCTCTGTGATCTTCAGGGTTAGGCCACTGTACAAACAAGGCTTACTTACTTACATGTTCTCATCTTCATCTGCTGATATATATTGTTTTTTTTAACTGATATAATTCAGAAGAACAGGTTTTTATATAAAATATCTAAGGGTCGAAAATATAAATGTTAAGGAACGTATTGTGCTAGCTTTTTTAAAATAAAAATAAACAACCCATAATTTAGTTAAGAGGTATGTTAAAAATTGTATATATAAGTATTGTCTAAATGTGTTCACGGACTGAATATCGTGAGAAAACGCCATGAAATGTGTAAATGGTATAATAAAAAAAACTTCGAAAAGACTTTGAAAACCTGAAAAGGGGTTGGACAAACGCTTTCTAGAGATTGAAAAGAAACTGTAACACACCCTCTCCTGGAAAGAAGCACACATTACTGTTTAATTTAAACGAGAGAAAAAAAACTGAAAAACTGTGTCTGCAGGTGATGCAGAACATTATATCAAATAATAATAAAATCACATAAATATAGGGTTTTCAACCAGCAACTAATACATTTATGGTAATCGTTTTTTTCCTCTAGATTATATTTTTCCTCTAGTATATATTTTATATTAAATGTCTATGTTAATGTTTTGAGCTAAACTTTATTATTATTGTTATTTTAACTCGCCATATTTTATTATTATTATTGGCTTCTATGAAGCTCGTTGGGGACGGTGAATGCTTGCATTATTTGCTGTAGTTTCACAAAACAACCAACAGATGGCAGCGTTTGCTACATGATGGTGGCTTTGTTTGCGTTTATCATGTGTTGAGTGGGAATGATTCTGTGGACGCAGTCACGTACAAAGGGATTCTTCTCTCAACAAGATGCAAAAATATCAAGTAGTTTAATTAAAAATATCAGTTAAAACGCATTTAGTTGGCATTTATATAAGTGTACAGACTTGAGAATAAACCATTTGGTCATTAATAATTCATCTGAACACATTTAAAAAATGGCAGTTTAAACAATGGTTCGAGGGCCAATGGCGAGCCAGGGTAAAAGGTGGATGAACTAGTGTAAAATGTCATCTGCCTTCTGCAGAAGAAAAGGTCTCGTTTGCATTGCAACCCCCCCCTTCTCTCCAGACACTAAGAGCAAACGCAGTGACACTGAACTATCATCTCTCATCGGCGTCAAAAAGCCAAGCAGGAACCACTGCTTCTTCAAAGATTGACACGAGTGTGTAAATAAAAGTGTGGGCGAGGGAGAGTCTGGGGTGACGTCACGAGACGACTTTTGTGACGATCGATGATCACATGACACACACAAGTTCAGTATTGAGT
Organism: Callionymus lyra; assembly: GCF_982586985.1. Lineage (NCBI taxonomy): Eukaryota > Metazoa > Chordata > Actinopteri > Syngnathiformes > Callionymidae > Callionymus > Callionymus lyra. The sequence continues at coordinate 14,453,919 of NC_141831.1, forward strand.
GCTATCATTTAAAAATAAACCCAGAAATATAAATTAAATAGGAAGTTCATGTTATGTTCTGTAAAATTCAAAATATATTTTACTATTTGGATTATGGTTGAAATTGTACGATTGCAAAGTGTTTACAAAACAAAATTATGGAAGTTTTGACGTGTATTGTTATACTGTGTTGCACTTTAATAACTACTGGGTATTATTCTTTATGATATTGTATCAATAATAAACAGCACTGTATCAATTTCCGTTATTCATATTTGTATTTGCTATTTATCGATAATTATACTCCAAATCATATTTATTTTTGGGGTTTTATTTTAATAAAGGGTGTGCAAAACATAATAATTCGATTATTAATTTACGTTTAAAATGCAAATATTGACAGCGTTTATCCAATTTCTCCGCTAGATGGCAAACTTCATTACGTCCTTCGCAGCTCAAGGGGCAATGAAATCCAGAGAAGATGACTGAGGACGAGAGGATACAGTCAACACCAGCAGCTTTTAAAGCTGGATATATTTTGGTTTCAAACAAATGAAAACAGTTACGACTTCGTCAAGAGTCATGTGGTCTGTAAATTCTGCAACACCAGAGTCAAGTACTCGACAATACTACAAATATATCCTTTTTCCTACAGTATTAATATATATTGTATTGTTGTTGTCTATAATGGGATAAGTGTACTATCAGTAGATTCTTGAAAAAACACACCCTTAGGTTATTGTTAAATCTGTTTTTTGAACTACTACTATATTTGACCATATTGTAATAGTTTATTGTTAAAAATGTTGTTGTTTTTTTAATTGAATTATTACTTTATATTATTTGTCTTATCTTAAAAAAAAAAAAATCCTCACCACTCTTTGCAACCAGCCGACCAAACAGGCGCTTTTTGAAATCCTTGCCCATGATACATCATGACAAATGCATGATTAGATGAATAAAATATGATCTAAAATGTATTTTTCATATATGAAAGATCCCTTTCAAATGTGAATCTAAAAAATAAATAAATCCAACATTTGGCATGGCTGAAAATTAAATGTCTTTTTTTTTTGCACAGGGTCCCTGTATTTCTATCAAATAATTAATTGTAAGTAATTAAGTAAGTAATATTTGTCAGGCACAGGGTCACAAAGCGCTTAAACAATTAAAACAATCCCCAATCAACTATATTTGTTCTAGACTAGAGAATCTTTACAATGACAGCGTGGAGATTAAAGGTCCAGAAATAGTCCCTGAATGAGACGTAGTTTAATATTTCATTAGACACATTATGTTTTTCACTGTCCTTTAGCTGTCAACGCCGTAGACCTGAAGCGCCTTAGGAACGACTAATAGACACATCGTGAAAGTAAAAGGCCCGGGTTGACGTGTCGTAGTCGATCCGGAGGTTCTTGTCCGGGGGTTAACCTACAAGCTCGTTTATTGACCGAATCATTGATTATCGAATGGAATCGTACAAACCACAGACCGTCGATTCGTCACATGGTGGATAACCGTCCTTCCATTCTCCTCTGAATTTCCTTTTGTTGAATCCTTTGTTTGTTTTTTTTGAATTTCACTCCCCAGCACAGAGGACACATGTGGAACATACATCGCCTTTTGACCACCACCCCCCCCTCGCCGCCCTGCGGAGGAACAGCCATCAATGTCCGACCTGCGTTAATGCACCCTCTCAATATTTAATGTTTTTATATGGAGTGCTGACAATTGAACACGGAAATGGACGGCACACTTTTCCCCGAGCTCCTTCAGCGACTCTGTATCCATCTTCTTAACAGATCTGTGCACTCCAGCCGCCGTCACCCGAGAACACTGGCGAAATCCAGCCGCCGTAAACCTGCTGACACTCACTATTATAACCTTTATTTTCCACTTTTCCTCGCTCTCCGCCGCTCGTCCAGTCCACGCTCGGGCCACTTAAAAAAGCAGGGAGTAATTGGGTGTTTGTATGAAGGTGATTTCTATATACGTGGCCGCATGTTGGATGTATTATTTATATACCTCGGCTCCTCTCAAGGTGAACTCACTTAGCGGCGTAATCAACTGTCGAAGTGCTGGTCCAGGCGTCTGTGAGTAAATTAAAAGAAATCAATTAGGAAAGACAAACCTGTGCATTAAATCTGCCTCTGCCTCCTCCAGGAGTTCTACCGAGGCAACAAGACAACACATTTAAAGGGACACGCACACAGACATGCGTCACAACAATCAGTAAGAAATGTACAGAAGTTTACTTTAAGGGTATTTCTCATACATATTTTATTTATCAGGGCTGTGTATTGACAAGAATATGGCGATACGTTACGTATCACGATACAGGGGCAACAATATGATACATTGCGATATATTGTGATACTGTAGGAACAAGGATATATTTGTAGTATAGTCGAGTACTTGACTCTGGTGTTTCAGAATTTACAGACCACATGACTCTTGACGAAGTCGTGACACCTTTCATTTGTTTTTAAACCAAAATATGTCCAAACATTAGCTATAAAGGCAGCTGGAGTCGACTGTATCCTCTAGTTCACAGTCTACGCCGGAACTTTATTGTTACTAAAGCTGCCAAGGACGTAATGACTGCTGCCATCTAGTGGGTTGCAGGTTTATTTGCATCAACAAAATTGAACATGTTATCTATCAGGGGTGTGTATTGACAAGAATCTGACGATACTATTCGTATCACGATACAAGGGCTATGATTTATTTGCAATATATTGCAATACTGTAGGAATAAATATGTAGTATTGTCTAGTACTTGACTCTGGTGTTGCAGAATTTACAGACCACATGATTCTTTACGAAGTCGTAACTCCTTTAATTTGTTTTGAAACCAAAATATATCCAAACATCAGCTTTCAAAAGCTGCTGGAGTCGACTGTATCCCCTCGTCCTCAGTCATTGCCAGAATATTTGGATGTTAATTGTTAATATAAAATCAAATTATTTAGTTTTAAACACACGTTATTGATGTATAAACCATAAAAGAAGTATGATAAAAACCTAATATGATTTGAAAGCAAAAAGTATATAATCCATACAGTGCTGTTGAATATTGGGAATCATGATATATTGTTGCATCAACATTTCCTCATATCCATCACAACTTAAATAACCTTTAAGCTGTATATTGAGTTTGTTTGTTAGTCCTTTTACATTGTAGCATTGTTGCATTTTGCCATAAGGTGGATGCGAACCAGCAACCTTGTTTTCTCTCTGTGAGGTGGTGGCACTAACCACAGCAGGACAAAACCATTTGTGCAATTCTTTGACCTTTTTGTTGTTCACATTCTCTCGTCCATTCGTGGGCTCAGCTTTGAAGCCGGCATTGAAGCACTATTGGAGATTGGTGCCATTTGGACTTTACGACCCTCTATGATCAACTCATATATCTGTGAAATTGACTCTGTCCAGGAATCACCTGTGACTCTCCTTCCATTCCCCTCTGGATCAATACTCGACCTCCGACCTCAAATCAGTCTTGTTAATATGCATCGATCGTTGTATTAACAGGGTCGTCAAAAGATCAAGAGGAACAGCCATTTCGGATACTAATCAACAATTTGAGTGGATGCGCGTCATGTTTATGTATGAGTTTTTTTATTTTCATTCCGATATTTAATCATAGGAGGGGATTATCAACCCGGGTCAATGGTGTGTACAAGACTGAAAGCAGCTTCTGCTGTAGCTGCCTTTTCTCAACCCTTTGCATTATTTATCATAAAACATCAGCGTCTTGAACAAAGAAAAGGAAAAAAATTGGATATTATGGCGTTTTTTTCTTGAAGGATACGTGACACGATGTTGGAGCTGTGCATGAATATTTAGTACAAAATCACCCCACCACAAAGTTGGTCTCTAAATAAGTGAAAATCTATTTAGCAGTGAATAAAAAATGTAAGCGTCTGAGAGGCTTTTATGACGCCATTAATCACCGATTGATTCCTGGCCATGTAAACAACCGTTTCGCTTCCACATCGGCCAAGAAATGCTGACATGTTCGCGGTAGCTGTGACCGTATAAGTAGTGATGAGATTATGAAGCTTCATGAAGCAGTGTCATTATTTTCAAAGCCCACTAGATGGCGGTCTCTGCACTATTTTCCCTTGTTTTGTGTCATAAGGACACATCACATCATTTTTAAACTAATGGCGCCACCTACTGACCTGTAAACAATATGACACTGTTTCATGAAGCTTCATCAGACCATCACCAGTTCAAAGTAATAACAATATAAAGAAAATGCTTCATTAAGCTTCATCAGCACATCACTAGTTCAAAGTAATAATATTATAAAGGAACTGTATCATGAAGCTTCATCAGGACATCACTAGTTCAAAGTAATAACAATATAAAGAAACTGTTTCATGAAGCTTCATCAGCACGTTACTAGTTCAAAGTAATAACAATGTAAAGAAACAGTTTCATGAAGCTTCATCATCACCTCATTAGTTCAAAGTAATAACAATATAAATAAACTGTTTCGTGAAGCTTCATCAGCACATCACTAGTTCAAAGTACTAACAATATAAATAAACTGTTTCATGAAGCTTCATCAGCACTTCACTAGTTCAAAGTACTAACAAAATAAAGAAACTGTTTCATGAAGCTTCATCAGCACATCACTAGTTCAAAGTAATAATATTATAAAGGAACTGTATCATGAAGCTTCATCAGGACATCACTAGTTCAAAGTAATAACAATATAAAGAAACTGTTTCATGAAGCTTCATCAGCACGTTACTAGTTCAAAGTAATAACAATGTAAAGAAACAGTTTCATGAAGCTTCATCATCACCTCATTAGTTCAAAGTAATAACAATATAAATAAACTGTTTTGTGAAGCTTCATCAGCACATCACTAGTTCAAAGTACTAACAATATAAATAAACTGTTTCATGAAGCTTCATCAGCACATCACTAGTTCAAAGTACTAACAATATAAAGAAACTGTTTCGTGAAGCTTCATCAGCATATCACTAGTTCAAAGTACTAACAATATAAAGAAAGTGTTTCATGAAGCTTCATCAGCACATCACTAGTTCAAAGTAATAACAATATAAAGTAACTGTTTCGCGAAGCTTCATCGGCACATCACTAGTTAAAAGTAATAACAATATAAAGAAACTGTTTCATGAAGCTTCATCCGCACATCACTAGTTCAAAGTACTAACAATATAAAGAAACTGTTTCATGAAGCTTCATCAGCACATCACTAGTTCAAAGTACTAACAATATAAAGAAACTGTTTCATGAAGCTTCATCAGCACATCACTAGTTCAAAGTAATAACAATATAAAGAAACTTTTTCATGAAGCTTCATCAGCACATCACTAGTTCAAAGTAATAACAATATAAAGAATTTTTTTCACGAAGCTTCATCAGCACATCACTAGTTAAAAGTAATAACAATATAAAGAAACTGTTTCATGAAGCTTCATCAGCACATCACCAGTTTAAAGTAATAACAATATAAAGAAACTGTTTCATGAAGCTTCATCAGCACATCACTAGTTAAAAGTAATAACAATATAAAGAAACTGTTTTGTGAAGCTTCATGAGCACATCACTAGTTCAAATAATAAAAAGAAAATAGACAAATGTTCATGAAGCTTAAGAGAATTTGATTATAAAAGCACAAAATCTGAGAAGCAAAAGTGTCAAAACTGGCCCAGAATCGAGTTGTTTATGTAGTGATGGGCTAATGAAGCTTGGTATAGCAGTGTCGTTATTTTTAAAGCCCACAAGATGGTGGTCTCTGCTCTATTTTTATTTGTTTTGAACAACTGTCATAATGAAACATCACTAACATTTTAAACTAATTACGCCACCTACTGACCTCTAAACAATATGACACAACTTCATCAGAACATCACTATGTTTATGTCCATTTTTGGTGTCATGGATGACGAGAATGATGGATATATTTTTTGTGTATTTGCTGCAAAAGAGAGTTTTAAATTTTTAATTTAACGTGCGCGAGTCTGAACGCCATGGTTGGAACACATTTAGCCGCAACCCTTCATTAGCATCAACCGGCTCATCCTCATCACTCCATCTTCTCCCTCGAGAACTTTGAAAAAAGAAATTCTTCGCTGATTTTTTCCGCGACATCTTACGCTTCACGGTCCTCGATCGTGATTTTTAAAAACTGTGGTTCAATCATTACAAACTGGCACCAGCATTTGACCTACTTACGAAAAAAACATACAGCACAATTGTCTGAATTACGACAAAAAAAATTCTTTACAATTTTGTCAACACAGATTAAAAAAATGCACTGAAATTTGATTCATGATTCCTATTTTGCATCCGAGTAAACTGTGCTGCTTGCAATAGAATCTTGAAGCTGATGGCGCAGTGGCGCTGATAACAATCTGACATGTTGTGAACATGCTCCGTCTGATTGCCGCCCGTGATTAGTATGCACACGCACACCCCATCATTTACACAAGACCCGGGGTCCTGCCCCTGATGACAGTGAAGTATTAATGTCTGGAGACGTCTCAGCTCGCGGAAAAAAAAATCATTAATGACGTCTAGAATTGATGACTTTTTGAAGTCATCAATTCACAATTAACTTGGCGATTCATCTGATTGCTGGCTTTGCTCGTGCGCTGATTTTTGAATGTTTTTTGTACCACAACGATCCACACGATCACCTCCTTGTTTATTATTCAAACCTGATTTTAATATAAATCCTTATGTTATGTTAATAAAAGAATATTCACAAGAATGGTCTGATGAAGCTTCATGAAGCAGTGTCATTATTTCAGAGTCCACTAGATGGCGGTCTCTGCACAAATGTCCTTTGTGTTGATCAACTGTCATAATGAATTATCACGTCATTTTTAAACTGATGGCGCCACCTACTGACCTCTAAACAATATGATACTGTTTCGTGAAGCTTCATCAGGCGATAACTAGTTCAAAGTAATAACAATATAAAGGAACTGTTTCATGAAGCTTCATCAGCACATCACCAGTTTCTAGAGGTTCATAACAGAAATATAATTCATGCATCTACTGATGGTCTGATGAAGCTTCATGAAGCAGTGTCCTTATTTTCAGAGTCCACTAGATGGCAGTCTCTGCACTATTGCCTTTGTTTTGAACTGTAATATTGAAACGTCACACGTCATTTTAAACTAATGGCGCCACCTACTGACCTCTAAACAATATGACACTGTTTCATGAAGCCTCATCGGCACATCACTAATTTTAAGCAAGAAAATATTTGGCGTGCATGTAAGTGAAGGTTTTATTTTTGCACTACTAAATAGTACAGTAGTTTGAGCAAAAAACGCCAAACTCTTTTCGTTCAATAAATCTCAAATGATGTGCTGATGAAGCTTCATGAAACAGTGACCGTCATATTGTTTAGAAGTCAGTAGGTGGCGCCATTAGTTTAAAAATGATGTGATGTTTCATTAGAACAGGTGTTCAAAACAAAGGAAAATTGTGCAGAGAACGCCATCTAGTGCACTCTGAAAATAATGTCACTGTTTCATGAAGCTTCATCACTACTTTCAGCAAACCTGTGCGAGTCATCAACGTCATCTGGGTTTTCTTTTTACAACTTCCAGAGAACTTCAAAACATGGTCACGATGAGAGACTTACTGCATCTTGGAGAAGAAGACTTCAACATTTGAAATAGAGCTTTGTTGGGTTTTTTATTCTCTCTGCGATTCCCGACGTGATCTCACTCATATTTACTCCCCGTCCTCCTCACCTTCACATCGACGTGTCCAACTGTGCAGCCAAATTTAAACTCTCTCCGTCCTCAACCAGAGGACACCGTCGCTGCGAAGACTTTAATTGTTCTCCCGGAACAAAGTAATCATCCGGTGATTTACAGGTAGCGAAGCGAGTTAGACACACAATGCACGGAACAACCCAGGAACTAATTGACAACATATTTATCACCAGAATAATGATTGAACTCAATCAGGGATCGCATCAACGTCTAATAAATGTTATTTTTATTTTGTTCAGTGTAATTTGTTGCTATACAATTTAAATATCACTTTCTTTTCTAGTACCTGCCTATCGATTGAAAAGGGAAATCAATCTCAAAAAAATCAATTTTTCACTTTTGAAATGTATTCAATTGAGGTCATCGTCTTGATCCCATAATTGTTTTTCATAGAATAGAAAGATGTGCTGCTGTATAAGATTAAAAATACACTAATCTAAAAGTCAGAGCTTTTTGCTTTAAATTACTTTTTGATTCAAAAACGTTTTAGAAAAGATTCAAGGAGGAATAATTCTTCTTCTCCTATTGTTACTACACATATTAATTTCAAACCCATGTTCAACTGTACAGGGGTTTGGATGGAATTAATGTTACAGGTTAAATATACTCCAAACTGAAATATTCAAAAATATTTTCTCCAAATAAATGATCAAAATATACTTGTACCATCACGACCCTGGCATTCCATTAAGAGCAATAGTTTATTCTGAACATTATTGTTAGTGACGGTCTGATGAAGCTTCATGAAGCAGTGTTTTTTTTTTTTTTAAAGCCCACTAGATGGCGGTCTTCTTTTTCAGGGCCCCCCCAAACTTTTCTTCATTTCTTCAGATCAATAATTAAAAAATATATGATTTAAAGTTTGTGTTTCTTTCTAGTTTCGACAGGTCAAAAGTTATAGGCTAGAAAATATTATCTTTTTTTTCCCAAAATAAAACACCTCTTCAGACAGTAATAATCAATAGAATGGAGATTATACAAATCTTGTCAAATTCTTTCTGTATGGGTTTGGGAACCAAACCAATCCAAAATAATGTATTACAGGACAATTAAACTGAGGGTGCCACCTACTAAGAAATAGCAGAGTGTTTCATGAAGCTTCATGAGACCATCACCCATCTTGACTCACATACTTTGGAACATAATCTCTCAACTTCAATTTTCCGTTTGTTTTGAACAACTGTCATAATGAAACATCATCTAATTTCTAAAACTGATGGCGCCACCTACTGACCTCTAAACAACATGAGACTGTTTCATGAAGCTTCATCAGACCAATGCTAATTATTGCTTTAGGTAGCTTCCATTAAGTACTTCATAATGTAGAAGAAAAATATTTTCTACTGACTTCCAATTTGACCTTATGGTTAGTATTCTGTGTCGTATTCTTGGAATGGGACTAAAATATTGAGTTTTGTTTGCATGTGTTTTGGTTGAAAATTCCAAAAATAAAGAGGAAGATGTCTTCGAAGACGACCCGTTTTTCATTGTTTTGGCTCTGGTCTTTAATCCTGCAAGTCAGGCAAGGTTGGTGGTCTCCTATCAGAAACCCAGAGAGATTGAAGGATTGTTCCATGACCTTGTAGAACATGGTCCGAGCAGCTGCCACGCTTCCTCGAGAGAGAGAGTTTCCTGCCAGGGCCAGTTAGCTTGGATCACGGCCAGCAGAAAAATTTGACGGGAATAAAAAAAACAAAAAACAGGAAGGTGAAAAAGTAACTGAAGAAGGTTCTTAGCAACATTGAACTCAAATTAATACTTTAATTTTCAATCCTTGGCAATTTATTGATTTTGAATTGGAGGGGGAATAAATATAACGCTTGCTAGCAGGAAAGAGTTTGTCATGTTTATTTATTCAGCAACAAAAGATGTGAATTAAAGTAACCTTAATTGTGCATTGTTCTATAATTAAAGGGCAAAATGACTTGACATTTCTTGGACTCTTTTTCTTTTTCACAACATCTGTGAGCATTTAAAAAAAAAAAAAAGCAGCATTAATTCATTATAAGTCAATTTTGTCCCAAAGAAAAAAATCGACTGAATTTACCTTTTGGGGACTAACAACTTATGGATAAATCGACTTGGTAGAATCAAAATGAAAGACTATTAGTCCTCAAAGGGCAAATAAAAAGACATTCATTGTGTTTACTGTATAAGCCTTTATTTGTAAAAAGTCCGTTGTTGGAATGATAACCCTTTTTATACCACTTACTTGAACACCTTGTATTTGTAAAAAAAACACATTTTGTTCAAACACCTAAAAAAGCTGAGTAACACTGTAACATTAATTTGCACTGACAAAAAGAAATAACAATTTTTTTTCATACTGCACAATTTTTTTTTTGATTCCATGAGAAATCAAAAACACCTTATCAAACAACTGAATCAAACAAGAGCCCAAAAATGTGAACGAAACGACTACATTACAAAAAATTAAAATTAAAAAATGCATTTTTCTCTTCCAGTGCCAGTAAATTTTAGACGAGTTACAAGTTCCTTTCTGATGATCAACCGACAACAATAACAATCCATAACAAATGCAACATATACAATAAATCAGAAATGAACACAGAATGAAATTCAAAAGTTAACAGGCTGTGGGTTTTCGTGGGCACCTCTTCAGTTTAACCACCTTTTTTTTTTTTTTTTTTTTTTCTTTTTCCAGGCATGTGTAAGAAAATGTAAGAGCGTGAGATAGTATCCTTTCGTAGATAATGTGTCACCGGAACATATTTTGGCAAGTAACAGAGCTTCACCAGTGGAAAGAATCCAAAAGAGAATAGAGGGAACACCCACTCAGTGTGCATTCACATGGCTTTATGTTGAGATGCTGCTGCTGAGCATCGTTACATCCTTTAGTTTGAAGGCTGATGTTAATGCTTCTGCTTGAACCTGATAAAAACTGCCACATGCACTTTGTGCATCTTCGTTTTCTCAGTATCAACCAACAAACGTCGGTTTTCACCAGATTTTTCCGGAGCCAGCTGTTAAACAAGTGCAATTTTTAAGCATGTAAACACCGGATCCTTCTTTCTTTTTTTTTTTTTTTTTTTCTTGTTTTTTCCTGGATGCGGAGATGAATCCGTAGAAAATATATGAAAATAAACCTTCTAAAACCCAGGTCATGCAAAATAAAACCTACAAGGTCCTCGGATCAATGGATGCATCGGCAGAAGGTCTTCTGACGGTGAGACGCTGATCGTTTTTCTGAACCGGTCCAGTTTCTAGAGTCTAACGCCGACTAGGCAATCAAGAAGTAACATGATACGCCTAAAGGATTTTTTTTTTGTAAGTACAATCATAGCGATTGATGTAAAAGTGATAATAATAGTGAAAATCGTCATTTTCTACACACCCTCAGGTCGACGAAGGGTTGGGATTTTTTGGTAATCCATGTCTATTGTGAGTTACAGGAACAAATGTACTCACTTTTCTTCATCCTTCTCATCCAAAAAGACACCCTCAAATACATCAAAATACCTCCATAATCCTCTTATGTTATGTATATTCAATATATAATTTACAATCATAATCAATTGTTTAGAAAAAATGTAAACAAGTGTAGAGTGTAAGTTTGTAACAGAAAAAGTGTGACGATTGAACAGGTGCCTAAACGTAAAAATGTAGTTTTCCATAAAGCCACACATAAAAAATACAACCCTTTAGGGGTTCTTCACAAAAAAAGTCAGGAAATAAATAACTCTATTAATAATATAACCCTCTCTGAGTTTCTAAGATACTATAATTTCAAACGTGACAGCCTTAGACTGTAAAACTGTAAGTAGGTGTAACATATAACAACAAAAAACAGTCTTGATTTTGATTTGGCTACTCTGAAAAAAATGTCACCCCCTATACTTTTTATAACAATTAAAACTTTAAAATGTGTCTCTGGTATTGTCCAGGGGACAATACAGGAAGGACGTTACAGACGATCAGTATGAAGGTATTTGGATGTTTTTCAAGTGTATTTTTTTGGATGAAGACGAAGACAACTGAGCTCCAGTTGCTCCATTAAAATGAACTTACATTTTTGTCCATAACTCTAAAAAAAGAATGGATAACTTGACATCAGGTTGAGTAGAAAATGAATTTAATTCGTTCACTTCACTTAAAGCTATTGTAGTCAATGTTATATTTCTCCATGAAATCAACTTTAGATGCATTAAAATAAACAAGGAGTTGCTAAATACATTTACCATGACTGTTGACGGTTTGTCAATTAAAGGTTTCCCAGTTCATGGTGGAAATTGAATCTATTGAGAACATTTTTAATCAATTTAACTAAGAACTTGTTTGGACTTTCCCTTGACTTCACCAACCGAGCGTCTGCACTTGGACAATCTGCTAAGTATCTTGCTCACGGACACATGTGCCAGTTTTTTTGTTTTTGTTGTTGAGGAAACAGGAAATAAAAAAAACCCTCTCGCCTTCTTAAGGCAATCCTGCTCCTCTAGCCTCTGTAATCCAGCTAAGGCCCCCAAAAAAATGCCCTGAACGATCTTAGTAGATTGACTTGATTCTGCCGTGTATCCCCCCTTTGGCTCGTATCATCACTGTCATAGGACCTTTTGTCGACTCCTCCATTGTTCCGTTCACATTGTTCCAGTTTTTTTTTTTCCTCTTTTCTTTTTTTTTTCCAGGTTTGCAGAAGTACGCCGATGCTAGAGAAGCTGTCCATGCCGTCAGCAGTGAGGCTAGCTGGTATTAAGAACTGCCATGTTTGTTTGTTCATGCATTAAGAGCTATTAAGTGAAAGATATCATATTTACAGAACAATTCACATGTAATTACACATATACACTAGAGGCAAGAAAATTCACATTGAAATCAGTTCACTTTTTTTTTTTTTTTTCTTCGCTGCTCCTTGAAAATGTAATGAGTAAATAAACAATAGAATACCTTTGATACTCACAGCTTATTGATGGTGAACGTACTGATTGTATAAACTCTGTGATCGATGACCAGTGTTGAGTATGAATCGTGAGCATGCCACTGCTGTGAATGTTCCTGTTTTAGGGTAGATATCTTCAAAAACATACGTGTGAAACCATACAAGGTTGTGGGAATTGAACAAAACGCATTTGTCAGGACCACAGAAATAATAGCCGAACTGGTTCGTCCACGCCGCTGCTACCATTTAATGTGTACGCTACTTTTTTTTGAGCGTGAAAACCCCAATTTTCTTCTCATGGGGTTTCAAATCCAAACATCAAACAAATCCAAATACATAATAGAGATGCTCTGTTGCTACAGCAGCGCTCGAGTTTCAGGATAATCGGAGCTTTTGAACGACCAGCTTTCTTGCTACAAGAAACCATCTTCAACCTGTTGAAAGCTGCACAGGCGGGACGAAAGTCCATGGCTAGTCGTTTTGACGGGTATTTCCCAACCGTCTCAGCTGCACAATAAATCTTTAAATAAATACAAAATAATCATAGTATATTCAGGTCCTGAATGTACTGTTTAAATTCTCTGTCATAACGGAAAAAAATTGCGTGGATCGGAACCACCGTGAAGAACCGGAATACTGACGATGAAGAACTGCAAAAAGTGTGCGGCAATCGCAAAAAACATCGGACTGCGTAAGACAGTTGGTTAAAAGGAAGGATGATATGTCGGCGGGAGGTTGAAATCCTGTTATTTCTGTAATTGAATACTTGTAAAATGAGTTAAAGGGCATTTAGGTGAGATAGCAAGTGTTATTCAAGTGTATCATGTTCTCACTGACGTCACTCCTGTAAGGCAGCTGTTGAAGAAGGATTCTTTTTTTTACGATGTACACAGTCTCGTTTAAAAGAAAGTATGAGCGCGAGATTCATCCTCGTGTGTCGTCATTAATCAATTCATTGAATGCACAGATGATATTTTGAAAACCCCGAGGAACAAACGTAACCATCCGGGCCAGATTAAGAAGGTTCGTGATTAGAGAATTGACTTTCTTCAGGATCTCTCGTTGCCCTTGGGAGCTGGGACATGCCAGTGTGTTGATCCAAGCTGGTTGAAACAAATGAAAAAAAACGGGGCTTTTGTTTTTTGACATTTTTAGAGAGAATGATGGCGGTGATCGTTCCGTTCCATGAATTTATAAAGAAGAGAATGCTTTAAAAACCCAGTTCTGTGTGATCACATGAATCCTGGGACGACATATTCACACATAAAAAAAGTAATTCTGTGTGCGCCCAAAAAACACTCAAACCTCAAGGCCATTCTCAGTACATTATTGCCTGGATCTTTGTTGCTGTTTCTGATGGTTGAATCTATTCCATTGTATCATACAATTCTTGGGTTTTAACTCCAAACAACGTGAATTTTTTAATCATGGGTAGCTTGTAAGCGAATAAATTTGACAAAAAAAACAACCTAAGGGGCGAATCTTATGACTCCGGTCTTAAACTTGAAATTATTAACATCAACCAGGTAACCGTTCAACTGACAATTAAAGTCCAATAAACTTTATGGTTGACCTGACTGGCAAAGAAGAAAAAAAGTCGTATTTTCTGCCTTCCTTTTCTACCTTTAAACCAGTTTCCGATACGTAAATTGAAACTAAATTATGAGGCTAAGTGAGGTTTAAAGTTTCATTATACTGTGAGTGTCGCTCTCTTTTGTCTGTCTTTAAAGAAGAAAAATAAAAAGTAGTGTCTAATGCTCTGGTGCAAAGTAAAACTGATAGAACTTTGCAATAAACTGAGGTTTAAAGAAGCTGATATTCAGCCTTAAGATAAGTTAGGTCCTCTAAGATAAGTGTATATTTGGCGATATATATTTAAAACGAGGATGAAATGAAGCAGGAATGGTCCAGACATACATGGACGGAGACATCATGAAGTTCGTTGGTGTTTTCATTAAGCTATACTGCCTTCTCTCAGCTGGTTAAATCTCAAAAACACCATAATAAAAGTCTTTAATATTGTTATTTTGGTAATGACTTGGGGTTATACTGCATGTCGACGAATAGAATTTATTTTTGTTAATCTCAAAAAAAAAACTCTGACTGAAGTCCTTCCGTTTATTTCGTCATTTGCTACCTCGATCCATCCACGTTGATGGTGAAATTCTCACAAGGCGGTTATTATTTGGCAACAGTGTGAACATGAGTTTCGTTTCTACGAGTTATCTTCGCGATGCTTTGTGTGCAGCTACCACAGTGCTACTGTCCCATCTAAAACGAATAAAACAAACTACAGGTATTTCTGCTACCTTTTAAATCATAGGCCATGAGTCGAATGTTTGCAAACAAACCTGAGCACTGGAGATCCATTAAGGGGAAGAGAACAGGACAACCATGAACATGAATTATAGGCCTTTTGGTCATCAATAATACTATTTAAAAACGTTACTTTCCAACACGATCGTCATCAAAACACTTGCCTTCACAACTTTGACACTGAAGAAATGTTCATAAAAAAACAAATACTTTATAACCCCCCCCCCCCGATGACGACTGGTCAAAAACTGTGGGCTAATGACTTTTGAATATACATGTTCACTTACGTCTTCACCAAGGAAATAATGTCACAAAAGCAGCCCCCCGTCAAAGCTACCCCCATCCCACATTTTCCTAGTCAGCAAACACAAAGCAGTATATGACGTCAATGTTAAAAAGAGCACATGAAATCGATCGAAAGGAGGAAAGAAACGTATATACTTCAATGAGAATACTGAATGATAAATAAAGTACAGGATATGTTGTTTTTTTTTGTCTTCCAAGTAATTAGAAATGGGTACTTCTCCGCTGTCTCTTAATGCCCTTCTGGACACGCTCTGAAATCACAGTAGTTTTTCAAGATAAATCATATCTACATAAATCGGCATTTGTTCGCAATCGTAAAAAGAATTCCCGACCCCCCCTCTCGCCCCCCCTCCACCGGGGACACTTTATCTCAAAATAACATGAGAAAAGATTTACAAGTCTGGAAAACCACGCTCGAAACAACCCATCAATGTTGCCTGCGTCGAGGCAAAAACACGAAGGCCGGAGCTTCTGCGTCGTAAAGAACAACGCTTTCCATTCAAAAAAAACAAAAAAACAACACATAATCCATACAAGGTTGCTGTACATAGTCGAACCAGAGGGTGCCATGCACGTGATCCACCGTCGAGCGGCGGTTGGTGTTAGCGGTTCAAAAGATCTCTCGCTTCCAAACGCCGACGTATGCAAAAGTTGATGAGACTCTGAGACGACTTCCCGAGAGCTTTCTCTTCTTTTTTTTTTTCCTTGTTGCTTTTTTTTTGTTTTTGTTTTCAGAGCTTTTTAATAGCAAAAATATCATGCAGCCTTTAAGTTCCAAAAATCCCTGCTGGGATCCGTTTTGTGTGTCGGGAGGCAAAGAAAGTGAAAGCCTTGAAATTCTTCTCTTAAACATTCAAGTCATCCTATTCATACTTTGTACAGCAGAAAAGTCCTTCAGATTTCGCATGTGTGTGTATATATATAAATATAATATTTATATAAATATGCATATACATATGGTCAACTTGTATATGTGTATACATATTTTTTTTTTCTGTGTAACTGTATCAAAGCCAATTCAATGTGCTCTCAAAATATGGCCCATGATTCCTAGTAGGATGCACATCAATTCACATAGTACAACCAGTAGATTAGGTTGAAAAATCCAAAAGTGATGGGGAAAATGACCCGGGACCACTTGTCGATGGTGCTTACATCTGACAGGTTGGGGATTTTCAACTTGAGCTTGGAGGAGCGTCGTCGTAGCCGACAATTAGCCCTGCTCCGCATGGCGCTACGATCCAAGGAGTGATGGCTGAAGCCATCCCGGGGCGTCATGGGCTTCCTGAATTGGACCCCGGAGCTGTCGAAGGACATGACAGAATTCCGAGAGTCACTGACGCTGCTCCCCACGTCAGAAGGCATCACTTCGTTGTTCATCTCCAGCGTGGTGAGGAGGATGTTTCCATATGCGTCCACCTGAGCAGGAGGAAACGAGAAAAGAAGCAGTCAGGGATGAATCCAAAGAATTTGAGCCTCAACTTCAACTAAAACCTTGAGAAAACTCCTACACAAGAACCCTTCAATTGAGACGATATGTCATGAAGGACCAAGAGATTCAGAATATATCTTTATTAAACTTTATTAATAAATTTGAGAATTTTCTTTGTCTTTTTTTTAATCCAAAATTGACAGATTAGGTGAGCCAAGATGAGTGACGGTCTCATGAAGCTTCATGAAACACTGTGCAATGTCTCAGAGCTCAGTAGGTGGCGCCCTCAGCTTAATAGTCCTGTAATACATTAAATAGAACGATGGTTCCCAAACCCTGATCTAGGGCTGCACAGAAATAATTTAACATGATTTGTAAAATATCTGTTCTATTGATTATTACTGTCTGGTGTTTTATTTTGGAAAAAAAGGAAAATCTTATTTTCTAACCTATAACTTTTGACCTTAAAACACTTGTTTTAGTCAAGTTTACTTAAAAAATAAACCAGTAAACTAATGAAAACTCTTTAAAATAATTGATATAATTTTTTTTACAGTTTTTATCTGAAAGTTGAGGAAACATAATAAAGAAGGGTGCCATCTAGTGGGCTTTAAAAATAAGGACGCTGTTTCACAAAGCTTCATCGACCATTTAGTGGAAAAGCTTATATTTGGAAAATGACGATGGCTTTTAAGAAAAACAAATTTCATAGTTAAACGTGACTCTATTGGCCCTTCGGTGCACCAAAAAGAATAACACTTAATAGAGACAGAATATCAACATTTGTATTCAACTGGCTGCCCTGGAATATATATGATTGCTAAACACATGTACCCCGACTTTTCTTTGTTCCTCGTGATAGAGATTTCTTCGCTGTGTATATGACCTGAAGGTGTTGGTTTGATACGGCGCGGAAATGGAGTCCTTGCAATGTGAAAGAAAAAAAAATGAGAAACATTAAAAAAGACGTCACAAATACTGGCAAAAAAAGGCACATTTTCATTTCCAATACACAAGTCAAGAGTGTGAAACTAGCTTAGCGTTAGCACGTCGTCGTTTACTCATTTGTTCTGTGGCCAAAAACACGTGTTCCAAGCTAGTGGGTGAGAATGCATGAAGCTTACAGTTTTATCATGGACAACAACCTGAATAAGAAATGAGAGTGTTTACATTGCTGAGCTGAGATGATTTGCTAGCTCAATGAAAAGAGCTGTGTCAGTGTTTCAGGGAGAAGCAATGGAAGATGGCTGGTGAATGCATATTGGTTCGCCGTGGCGGCATTAAGCACACTTTACTTAAGAAAACACCGTCTGTGTTTTCCTAGAAATGACTTTGCTACGGAACTGGTGCAGTGTTTTTGTTTGTATTTGAACTGGCTTAGAAGTGAAGCATAATAGAGGCGGGAGATGTAGATGCAAACCTGTTCCCTCAGGCGCTTCTCTTCGTATCTTGTGCGTTCGTTGTTCGTTTTGTTCAGCCGCTCATTGATTTTCTTTTGCTGCGCCGGGCCACGGCCAAAGAACACGTAATTTACAAAGGCATATTCGAGCAGGGCCAGGAACACAAACACAAAACAGCCCATGAGGTAGACATCGATGGCTTTCACATATGGAATCTTTGGGAGAGTCTCCCTAAGGTGGGTGTTGATAGTTGTCATGGTCAGCACCGTTGTCACACCTGCACACACACACACACACACAAACAAACAAAGGCATATTTATATTTTTCAATACTAGTCTGAACAGCTTAGTCAATTGTTTGCTATAAATCAAACAACTCTGAAGCGAGAATTATGACCTGCTCTAGTAGAAGAACTCACATTTTCCTGATCTTCTGGGACTCCTTTGTTTGTCTTATGTGTCTTGGCCTTTTAAAGTATATATTTTAACTGTGTATTGTTTCTGATTGTTAAAGCGCTTTGTGAGTCTGGTCTAGAAAGGCACTTTACAAATAACTATTACTTACTTACTTATTTACTTAGAAAAATACGACTATAGGGTTTTTATTTTAGGAGAATATAAAAATATTTTGGGAAAAAAAACTTTTATACCAGATTTTATATGAATAAAATGTGGCCCCTGAGGAAATTTATTTGCCCACCGATGACTTAGAGCAGACCTAGGCACATGTGGCCCTCCAACCTTATCTATGCGGCCCGCATGAGGTTAAAATAATACTATAAAATGGACTGTTTTTAAATGTTTACGATGGCTTTCTTACAATTCTATTACTAGTACAGCTCTACATGAACTTGTTAACGATGTATTTTATTTCTTTAGATATTTTCTTTCTCTCTGTTATTTTTATTTGTTTTATTTGTCTGCTTTTCCATCACATTTTAAAACTGAATTTATATTACATTTTATGGCATAATGTGTTTGATATAATTGATTTTTAGTGGAAAAATATATTAAATATATATATATATTTTTTGGATCCTAAAATAAAATAAAATTGAATTATATACATAACAGTTGAACAGATTAAGCTTCTTCAAGAATTTCCTTTTATGTATTTTTGGGGATTTCTTTCAGATTGATTCATAACTTTTCTAGAGTCATAGTCAAAATGTAAGTTCATACTAATGAAGCGACCGATTTTCGGTTGTCTTCGTCTTCATCTTCGTCCAAAAAGACACTTAAAAACATCTAAATACCTCTGTACTTGTATGCATCTTATATTGAAGCCTCGACATGAGAAATTATTTTGAATAAACTTAAATAATTCTGTATATTTTATGCTTGTTTGGAGCAGAAGCTGAAAAAAATTGATATGTTTAACATTTTTCTGTACAGTTTCTCATGTCAAGGCTTCAATACAAGATGGATGTTACAGACAAGCAGTATAAAGGTATTTGAATCTTTTTAAGTTCGTTATTTTGGACAAAGATGAAGACGGAGCTCCAGTCGCTACGTTAAAATGAACATACGTTTACGGTCTGAGTAGAAAATGAGTGAAACCCTGGTGAATGATCTCTTCAAGTTGCTGTTATTTCGACTGCATTACATAGAGACCGACTGCGTCTTACCCAGAGCCACCCGAGCTGCAGAGGCATCATAATTGATCCAGAAGGAGACCCAGGACAGGATGGTGATCAGGATAGAGGGCATATACGTCTGCAGGATGAAATACCCAATGTTCCTCTTAATCCTGAAACTCAGCGAAAGCCTCGGGTATGAACCTACGAGAAGAGAAAAAGGAGGAAGTTTTTTTTGGGGGGGTGGAAAAAAAAACAAACAAGCAAAACAATTCAGTGCAGAAGATGTTGACACAACTTAGCGACTTCTGAAGTCTGCACTTTGACAATACGCAGGGTAGTCATTTCTCCATTTGTTCGGATGGAGCACTTAATTTCCCCAAAGCGATGGATTCCTTTCCAGGGACAAGTTCGATTCCAATTAAACATGGCAGAAAGTCGCAAACACGGCAGATTTTTCTGCAACCCCCTATCTCAGCAGGCAGCTCCAGCATCCCTCTGAGAATTGTCACAGCGATCCGCTCGGCTTCTCATTCTCACTTTCTCGGTCCTCTAAACATTACCAAAAGGGCATTTTAAAAGGTGTGTGATTGCAAAAGCGTTTCTTTACTCCGTGGGAGGACAAAAAAAAAAAAAGAAAGTGTTCGGGAGTCGACACAGCAAATTATTCTATTGTGGATTTTTCTTAGAAAATGTCAGCCGGTCAGTCCTTGGTCGGTAATTGGTATTTTCACTTTAATTTAAACAACTAAAAATATAAAATCCAGATACAAACAAGTGGACACAGATTTGGATTTCCTGATACGTATGTTAGTTTTATCGTCACCGAAAAGGGAGGAAATAAGGTTCCCGATTGAAGGCTGGAAGCTAATAGGCTAGCTGCTACGAGGACCACTCGGTGATGAATGACCTCATCATCTCCGGGTTCCTGTAAATCTTTTAATGAATCAATACCTCGGCATACATTATTCAAGTCCCAGACCAACTATTTCGATCAGCGTAGTATATCGCATAATAATGCCGGCTGTAAATACTCACACCTTTGATTGAAAAGAGAAAAATTACGTTCAAATCGGACTCGTGCTGGGGGGGGGGGTGGGATCGAGGGGGTCGGCGGCCTCGACCTGATGGTGTAACTGATGGTTTTTTATGATCTATGACGGTGGGAAAGTACTTTAGCATTACCTGTGATGAACCGGACCTCCCTGGAGACCTGGCGGATGTCCACGATGGAGAACTGAGGTAACTCCAACTTGTCCACGCCAGTCACGGCGTTTTTGCCGCCTTGCCAGAAGAAGACAATATCGTCCGTGGTGTATCCATCTGTGTGTCCAAGAAACAAAAAAGTAAATTATATGATCAAGATACACCAACATTTTTTTCTATAGCACTCCTGGGTAGTGGCCTCGGGGCCACATGCAGCCCTTTGACTGTGGCCCCTGAAACGCCAGAGCCAAACTATGCAATTAATCAAAGACCGCTAACAATAATATTTATTTATTTTATTGTTTTAGTAATTCAACTCAAAATAAAACTTGTACATTCTTTGTTTCAAGGTTGGTTTTTTTACTCCGCTTCCATTCGTTTGACCTTCTTGGAAGTTTTTATTTTCCCTCATGACAAATTGATAGAAATTTTGTTGATTAATTTAACAATTTAATATAGAAAATAACTATTCTTTTTTAACATTTTTTCATTCTACTTTTACATTGTGTTGTGTCTTGACCTTTTTCAATGCATTTTTTGTCTTCTTACCCAAGACTATTTTTTAAAGAAGTTTAAACTTCATACCAAGTTCGTTTGACCTTCTTCAAAGTATGTATTGTCCCTCATGGCAAAGTGATAGAAAAATCTAAAGTTTTGTTAATGATTTTTATGATTACCAAAAAAAGAAAATAACTAATTTAGACAATCATTTAACAAGTTTTAACTTAATACAAAGGGTAATTTTTTAAGCTCCTTCTTTCATTTAGCTGAGGATCGCAGTATATAATGTGGCCCCAGAGGTAATTCAATTGCCGACCCCTGGTCTACAGTTTAATTCCGCACAGTTAAGTCATATTTATTTCTGGAATAATTCTTGGTCGTATATACGAAGAACAACAATAAGACGCGTCTGTCTGTATATTGGACATCAACACACCTCATTAAGGTCCAGTAATTGTTGAGGCCATATACCCTTGAGACTGATCTGTCATCTGCAGGAAAATAATTCCTAACCTCTTTCGGGGATTTGTGTGATCCATAAAAATATGATGTATATCATACATTTAGTCGAGTGTAACCCATGCTGACACACACACTCGCAAATCACATTTTATTATCTCATTAAGTCTCTTAATTGTGTCTTAAGTTTGTGAAATAAATTGGTGAAAACATGCTGAAATAAACATGATATAGAACATTTTTGATGAATTAATTCATTTTTTTTCTCAACCTTGCCCTTTTATCAAATCAGGGCTGCTTTTTTTGCAAGTTTTTAATTTAATTAATATTTTGTTGTCTCTTTTTTGTGGAATTTTGTTTGGTTTCAGTACACATTTAGGCCAAACTTCGTTTTGTTTTCAAGTCCGTCTAGTCTTGACTTTAAAATCAGAGCTATATAAATGATAATATTCAATGATTTGTACTCCAAAACTATCTGATATTGTACAAACATGGAGTCCTTTGATTGTCCCGCACTTAAAAAAGCCTAGACATAAAATAAAGGGAATATTCTCTGGGGGACCCAGGTGGCCCAGACATGCTTAAAGGGTGGCCCTTTGATTGTATTCATGTGACCCTCATGAGATCAAGGATCATGAATTAACGTAAATGTATTAAAAATATATATTTTAAAGCTCATTACTAGTCTCTTAATATGACAAAAAATTTTGTAAATCTTCATTTCCTCCTTAAAAAATGTTTTGATAAAAAAGAAAATATTTGGAGAAAAAGTCATTTAAAGAGAGCTTAAATACAGAATAACTTAATAATAGTATTAACTTGGTTTTATTACAAAAAAAACAACTTTTTGCTGGTTTAGTTTTGCTTGATGGTCCCTTACAAAAATCTTGGTATACATTATGGGCCTTGAGGAAATTTTACTGACCATCTTGAACATGTTTTTCAGGTGCAAAAAAACCCCCAAAAAACTGATTTTCATCGTTGAAAACTACAGTAACAGCTGCTGTAAACAAAATCAATATTGTTTTTTGGTTTCACAATATCGCATTGAAGTTGTAATTGCAAATTTCTGAATGAAACCTTCTTGTAGACGCAAGAAATAATAAGAAAGAAATCCTTCAAGCGAGATCATTCAGTTTGACCTCCACCCACACGGATCCACACGCTATAGTTTGCTGCCAGCTGGCGTGAGAGAATCAAAACATTGTCTCGCCACGTTTGTATCTGGAGTGTGTTTGTTGAAACACATATTTTAATGGCGTGCTCCACTCGACGTGGCGAACAACAATCAAATGAATGTTTTCTCATGACAATAAAGTGTTCCTTGCGGTGGAAACGTCGCCTTATTTATCGAACACGAGACGACAGGAAGTGACCGCCGTCGTTAATCCAGGTCAATAGGTTTGAGTGTATCGCCGCAGTTTCTCATTGTGCGAAGTGTTCATACCGCCCAGACCTGGACGGCTGTAAACTCACTTGGCCACAGAATTCATTACCATTAAGTCTCTCTCGGGAGGGGTCGTTGCATGCAGGGCTGGGAAATGTGGCATCGTCCAGGAAATTGAAACAACTGGCGGTTAAATCAATCCAAGTGACGGTAAACACTGCACCTCTGCTATCATCACGAGCCCGGTCCAAACAACAAATATTATCACATATGGCTTTATTTTATCTGGATAATATTCTTATTACTCTACTTAGTGATCTCTAAGGGTCAATGACACAGAAAATATATGGTTTTTATGGAGATGTCAATAAGTAAAGAAAATGTATATATTTTAGGTGACAATATTTTCCAGGATTGTGATTTATACACTTTGTTTTTTTTTTTGTTATTATATTTAGTTTCTTAGAAATCGAAAGACTTCATATTGTTGTTACCTTTCAATTTATTTATATTGTTTATATTTGAACTGGTTAAAGTAAAAATATTGTCCTTTTAGTGGTGTTGTATCTACCAATAGCAGGACATTAATTTTTTGTAAAATCTGTTGTACTTTTGGTTAGCGTAGCATCTCTGTCACATTTTTTTTTTCATTTTTTTATGGATACATTTTTTTTTCAGTGCATGGTTAGGAAAGTCACTCTGTGCTGAAAATAAAACAAAAGATATCCGAAAGTCCCTGCAGTTTTACTTGTACAAGGAGAGTTTAATACAGAACCTTCTCTTAGACTTTCAGAAGAAAGAGCTTTTTCGGTTGCATCTCTATTCTCCAAGCTATGTTAATGAGTTTCCCAAAGAAGACAATCAAGTTAACAACCAGAAAAACATAGACTGGATTAAATTAAGAATACAAAATTTAGTGTTCTTCCTGATGGCCAAATCGTGACTGTCAACTCATTTTGTGTGGCCCGCCGGATTGTTGGCTCCTAATTAAAGTGGATTAATGTTCATGTTAATATAGTGAAATACAAAGATGCCAGTGTTTTAGGTAAGATAATGAACAGATATTATTGATGCCAAAAATTAAACAGGGACTTTAATGAGAGTAAAACTGATTAAAGTAAATAAATTGGACGAACAAACACAGATTACCCAGATAAATTGAGCCTCCAAGAATGAAAAAGCAATATCCAACATCACATTAACAGTAAATTGGCAGCGCACAGAGGCAAGGACCAGTGAGGAGATGGTGGAGGAACCAGTCAGGGGACAGTGCATCAGGGAAAGCCCATGCCCCAGAAGACCCCCTGGCTACCAGGCCGCCCACACAGCCCACAACAGGGAACCATAGGAAGACAGGCCAGAGGGATAGAAAGTCACCACACCAGCAGCGGTGAAGTCCATGCATGGCCCGCAATAAAACGGTCAAGTACCACCCCAGGAGCCGGGGAGCGGCATGGCCAAGTACCAGTCCAGGTCTTCCGGTGAGTGAGTGTCTCCTGAGTCACAGGGAGGCCATGGTCGTGTGGGCAGAGAACCCATAAAGCTGGTATCAGGCAAGTATTCCACAGCACTTTTTTTTTTAAAACGTTAAATCATTGCCCTGCATTTAGTTCCTTTTTTTGGCATTTGAAATTCTATGGTTTATCTCAATAGGACAGCAGTTCTAGAACTCACTTCAGTAGTCTTCAATGATTTGTGTATCCACACGGTAATAATAATTAAAAAAGAAGATGGCAAAAATGTCATCATTCATTTCTTGTACCGTTATCAACATGTTCTGAATTTTTGGACTTTGTTCCTTTGTTACTCCTCAGTTCCAGAGTAAAATATGTTGCTACTATTCTGGCCCCTCAAGTGCTGAAAGAATATCACTAAACGTCTCTGGTGCGTAACATGCCCATAAATCAACTTTGAATCACCTCCCAAATTCCCCTCAATCGATAAGTAATTAGTACTTTCTTGTCACTTCCACATTAGTTGCTGTGTTTAATTCACCAGCAGAAAGTATTTAAAAACAATTCAGCTGCATCGAGGAGCGAAAAGAAATGTAGAATTAACTTTCGGGGGCGAGCGGGATCGTCCTGACGGAATGACGGGGTTGGTGAATGTTCATTAACAAATTAAGTGTGATACATTTACTCACAACTTTCGATTTCCAGGGTGCAGTTTTGCTCATCGAGGGGGTATCTCCTCAGGTCCATCATGCAGGCAGCCGTCGTGGTTATTCTGTAACGGACAAGATGGAAAATGTGTTCGGTTGATGCTAGTTTAGGTACAAGTTACAAAATTGTTGAACAATGTTTAGAAGAAATAATCGTGATAGTAAGCATTTCTCATTTAAATATTAGCAGTTTTTCAACACCATTTATTTCTAATATTAAGATTGAAAATATCGTCAAGGATGATAGTGTACTAATATTGACTTAATTATGTGTGTAAGTAAGTAAGTAAGTAATATTTATTTATATAGCGCTTTTCGAGACCAGGGTCACAAAGCGCTCAAACAATCAAAACAATACTCAAAAAAGTACATACTTTAAAGATCAAGATATAATGTAAATTCGGTGTAAATATGCACAGCTACTTTACACTGTGATGTCCATGTTTTTACTCTGTATGATTCATCACCTTTTTTAGCATTTGAAATAAGCTAGATAGTAACAGGCTCAACAGGAAAGCAAGTGGATATCTTTTTCTAGAATGTGTTTGAACAACAGCTTGTTTGGTGGTTCAGTCCATGACAGACACCTGAACCATTCCTGGATCCAGATGGTAAGTTTAAATGTTGGCAAAAAAGTTATCTATTATAAATAATACCTTGGAAATATCTTTGAAATCCATCCAGAAAGAAACATACCTGTCTTAGAGGAGGTCATTTTTAATGTTTGACTTTCAATCAAAAAAGAAACATGACAGCGTTATGGTAGTGTTATTCGTTAGTTGTTACATGACACAAAGGTGAGCTATTTCTGGTGAATTCAATACATATATGTAAAGGGAAAATTTATTGAAACAACCAAAATCTATGAAGGTAAAACAGGTGCATAATTCCCACATACCCGTAACTTCAGATCTGTACCTGTAGTATTAATTTGCATACACTGACAAATTCGTACCCGTAAACAATAAGGTACAATTTTTTTTCAAAGAGTACCGAAACGCAACATCTTAAATCTGAGTAAAAGTCACTGAACACGTCTATAAGTCTTCAATTACCACTGCGTACCTCGTAGTTTACGGGTACAAATATGTATGTGTATGCGCATTAGTATGAGG
The DNA here is from genome assembly GCF_982586985.1 of Callionymus lyra. NCBI lineage: Eukaryota > Metazoa > Chordata > Actinopteri > Syngnathiformes > Callionymidae > Callionymus > Callionymus lyra. The sequence continues at coordinate 14,480,430 of NC_141831.1, forward strand.
GACTTATGCACTCATTTTATCTTCATAGATTTTGGTTGTTTGATTTAATTTCCCCCTTACATAAATGTATTGAATTCAGCTGATCACCAGAAATAGCTCACCTATGTGTCATGTGACAACTAACAAATCACACAACCATAACGCTGTCATGTGTCTTTCTTATCTGATTGAATAGTAAGTAGCCTCTGGGTAATATTGTGGCGGCGGAGTCGAACTGACGCCAAAAGTACAATGTGATTTCTGCTACAAATATTTGTTCCGAACCAGTTGCCATCTCGGCCCCACTGACTACAATCTTACAGAAAGCTAATTTCCTGAATCGCATCGCTGCTAAAATTGACTTTCTGTCCCATCTTAAACCGTTAATGCATTTGTTTTCTTACTAACAGTGCAGAGTTTGTTGTTTATATTGGACACCTAGTTTGTCAGACGTTTGTTTGGACAGTGGTCGGTCGAACCCAGTTTCCAATGCTCAGGACGTGGTTGGGAAAAAAAAGACGAGTGCGCTCTCGTTGGAGCTCGATCGTGACTTGACCTTGACTCTTTTTAACCTATGAAAACGTCTTTCAGAGGAAGATTTGTGGTATCTTTTTTTTTTTTCTAGGCCTGTCCAGGTGCTAAAAAATGAGAGGAGCGTGGTGTGCTCACGGGGGTGACCCTGTACGTGATGTATTGTCGTGAAAATGTTTCCCACTCGTTCCTCACTCACAAACACAGGTGATAAAAATAAACGTTATACATCGAAGGGCTAGAAGAGAGTTGTCCTAGTAGCTCAGGAATCTAAACTGATATTATGCAAGAGCGGAATTTTCAAACATATTTAAAAAAAAACAACATTGAATGGGTTTTATTAGAGCAGTGATTTACTTTTGGTTATCTATGAATATTTTAGAAGCTCCGATCTTTTCGTAGCTACGAACAAAATATTCACCTGCACCAGACCATGTGTAGAGTTTGTGTAAATTAAATGTTTTGGATGAAAGGATGGATGGATGAATGAATGCATGGATGGATAAAAGGATGGATGGATGGATGGATGGATGGCTGAATGTATGGATGGATAAAAGGATGGCTGAATGTATGGATGGATAAAAGGATGGCTGAATGGATGGATGGATGGATGGATGGATGGATGGATGGATGGATGGATGGATGGATGGATGGATGGATGGATGGATGGATGGATGGATGGATGGATGGATGGATGGATGGATGGATGGATGGATGGATGGATGGATGGATGGATGGATGGATGGATGGATGGATGGATGGATGGACTTTATAAATCCCACTGGAGATCTCCTTCGGGAAATTATATTTACAGCTCACAGCTACATAGACAATAGTCTCATAAAAATAAGAACAAGGACAAAGTGCAATAAAAAGAACAAAGATCAATAATCTAATAGCACAAGGAATGTCCCTGAGTCTATTAGAGTTGCATCTGGGGAGGAGTATTCATGCACTCCCTCTGCTTCTCAATATGAGCATATGAAAAAATAAATGACGTTTATTTAAATAGGTTTTCGATTAGCAGGTTAAAAAAATTAAATAAAATGGTTGTTAATTATAGATGTTAATTGACTCAATAGATTACGCTTTCTTTCTAAAGAAATTGTGTTTATAAAAAAAAAAAAATATTTAAGAATATAGGCTAATATAGGAAAATACATCAACAATCTGCAGCTATATTTACTCTGAGAAGTTTCCTCAGTAATACGAGTGATATTCTTTCCCCGAGTTTCATGTCAAATAATTTATGGGACGTTGTTCCATGTTTCAATGACACAAGATTAACGGACCGCGGTAATGTTAGTTTGATGTTTTCTATTTCTTCCGGAACCATCCGAGTCTTTCTCTGCCACATGCCAGAAGTCGTCTCACGAAGCACGGCCGACTGAACTTCTAAAAAGCCTCTTTAGCTACAGCGGGTTTGTCTGTAAGGAGGGATCAATAAAGTTTTTATCTATCTATTTGAACGGATGGCATATGTGCGTCTCTGCATCAGTAGGTAATCGCCGGCAATTGATATTAAAGCTTGAGATAGTTTCACATTCTTAATGCATCACTTGGAAAAGAAACAAATACAGGTTTGACTCAACATTATTCCAGCGTCACTGTGAGCGGAGAACCTGACGGTCATGTTTACTACTTTAACAACAAACCACATATACTTAGGATGGACAATTAACAACAGATATTTTTTCAGGGGCCACATTATATATATGTCTAGACGTGAGGGGCCGTCAAGCCAAAAAAGAGTAGCAAAGAGACAAAATATTATGGAAAAAACGTTTTAATAAAACATTTGAAAAAACAAATAAAATAAATATTAATGTATTTAAAAAAAAAAGATTAAATAAACAAAACTATGCCCAATAAATTACTATAAATTTTCGTCTAAATAAAAAAAAAAGATCAAATATGATCTCTATATTTAATAAAAAAAAATTGGGGGTAAAGAAATATTCACCAAAAGGACAAAGAGAAAACATAAGGGAAAAAAAAGTTCTGAACAAAGAATTTAAGCAAGTCTACAATAATTCGTAGTGATGGACTGAAACAGTGTCATATTGTTTAGTAGTCAGTAGGTGGCGCCATCAAAATGATGATTGATTATGACACTGCCTTATGAAGGTTCATCGAACCATCACAAAAATAATTATAAAGACAAAATTAAATTGTTCGTCGTCACTGGCTTTACAATATTCTACATGTTCTACAAGGATGGATGGATGGATGAAATTATGGATGGATGGATGGATAGATAGATTTATAGATTTATAGATGAATGGATGGATGGATGGATGGATGGATGGATGGATGGATGGATGGATGGATGGATGGATGGATGGATGGATGGATGGATGGATGGATGGATGGATGGATGGATGGATGGATGGATGGATGGATGGATGGATGGATGGATGGATGGATGGATGGATGGATGGATGGATGGATGGATGGATAGATTTATAGATAGAGGATGAATGGATACAATTTTCTACATGTTCTACAAGAATCAGTTCTACTCTGGTATAATGAGGGCCACATAAATACAGTCTAAGGGACGCATGTGGCCCCCGTGTCTGACAAGAAATTATATAGCAAAATGCATATTTTCGTTTTTATTAAAAAGAAAGCAGCATGTGAAGCAATTCATGTCCACAAATCTGCTATAGTTGCCTCTATTAAAACATGTGATAATCTGAAATATTTACTTGTGCATCACAAAACCACAGTGATGCACTTTTTAAAAACATATATATATGTGCTCAAGGAACACCAGTGAACATGTGGATATCCACACAGCTGACATCTAAAAATGATGTAGTGGTCATAATCTACAGAGCAGTACAGTTTGCAGAATTAGCAGCTCAAGAATAATACGCTGGTTTCATCAGAAATATACTGCTTTGACATGGAGTTTGTAAATTGGTCATGGTGGCGTGAACAGAGTGCTGTCAGCAAATAATTGAAAAACAAAAATATGTTCTGCTAAAGCTGATAGGGGCAGATTAAGATGCAAACATGTGCAGCTCATGACAGCGGAAGGCGTCAGAAGGGTAATGAAAAACATGCATAAACAAAATGCGTGACAGGTATGTATTCATTATTCACAATGACACCCAGCGAGATTCTGCTGCACAAGCATGATGCTGCTCAAACCGGGTTTGTTCATGCTCGTCTTATTGTGCCGTACATCCTCTGCTGCCGAGTGCAGCCGGGCTGACACTGATACACTCTCGGAGCAGATACCATCATGCCCAATTACATTTAGATGAAAGATAGAATAATTCATTGCTTTCTTTAAAAAAAAACATTCTTTCGACTTAATTTTGGCTTAAATTAAATACACTGTGTTAGTAAATCCCCCCTAAAAAGCAGTATTTTAGTAGGTTTTCCGTCGTAAAATCTTGTATAAAGAAATAATTGATCTCAATATTGATCATGAACACCATAGGTTACTAGGATTGATGTCCGAGGTTTCATGAAACAGCCGTTGAGGTTTCATGAATCAACATCAAAACACCTTCTGCTCTATCATCTCTGACCTAAAACCACTCGTACAACAGAACCATTACCTTTTTATAAGTAAAAAGAACCATTTACTAACCTCTTCAAATAAATTATGTTTGATGAAACCTCATAATCCATCTAGATGACGAAGAAGAAAATAGAACCAAACAAATATCAAGCCAAAGCGAATGAGTCAAACAAGTAAAAAAGAAAGTCACTCATATCTATCAGATTGGGCCAAATTACCTACTTTCATTTGAAAATGCAATTTAAAACTACTTACTAAAGAATCCTTAAAGTGGAAGAGAAAAAAAAATCACCATTTCTGGGAAGAATGTTATCAGAAATCCATGGCCACAATTTAGTGTTTGAATGGATGGAAATATTTATGGTTGGATGGAAATATACGTATTCATCACACAAAGCATCATGATGATTTTGGGAATATCCTCAAGTGAAATGTATCCTTTTATGTCCTTACTAGGGAAATCCTCCGAATAAGGACTATAAATACAACAATATTGAATTAGTCTATTATTCACTCATAGACTGATGAAGCTTCATGAAGCATTATCATATTCTTAGAGCTCAGTAGGTGGCGCCATCAGTTTAAAAATAACACTTTATTTCAATAGAATTGCAGTTTAAGGCAAGATTACACAGGAGAGAGTGTCATCAAGAGGGCTTCTAAAATAATGTTTTATGAAGCTTCATCAATTAATCCTGACTACGATACTTAAAGAGATTAAAATCTAATTAAACGTTAAAAAATAAAACCTGGGTGTCTATTGTAGGAAATCTGCTGGTAAATGCGACCAAGATATTTACTTTTCAAGGTGGTCTTGATGGTCTGATGAAGTTTCGTGAAGCAGTGTCATTATTTTCAGAGCCCACTAGATGGCGGTGTCTGCACTATTTTTCCTTTGTTTCGAACAACAGTCCTAATGAAACGTCACATTATCTTTAAAATGATGGGGCCACCTACTGACCTCTACACAACATGACACTGCTTCATGAAGCTTCATCAGTCCATCACTTTGAGGACAGAAAAAGTCAATTCATAAGAAGGAGAGTCTTCATTGAGAAAACAGGTTGGGACATCTAACAGTGTATTTCAGGGACAAGATGTTGGTCAGGAACTTCAACATAGATGGTCAGCAGGGTTTCACTTAAACAGCGGCCGAAAAATACTATCCAAGCTGTTAGAATATATAATATTTGTCTTTCTCCGTCTGGTCGGTTGCATCAGAAACGGCCAGAAATTATTACTAAATCCTTTTAAGAGGTCAAACTAAAGGGCAGACAGAGAGGCTAGTCCTTCTATTTTATTTCTACTATGAGAGTGCAAAAATATGTTGCTAGAAAATGTGGAGGTGGATCTCACAGTCTCAGCACTCCAGACACGGAGGCTTCAGTTGAATATGTGAGCAATATTTCTGACACCTACACAGTCTGCTGCCACATCCTCTACTGTGTGATAACTTGCTTACTAAAGAGAATCATTTTGCAATTAAAATGCGACACCATGCTTGAGTGAACACAAGCGACAACTCAACAGTGAAGGCGAGTGAGACAATACCATCTGGTGTAAGATTGACTCAACTCATGCAACACGTTTGTCGAGGGTGTTTGTTGGGAGGCGAACTGTTTTCATTCTCCAGACTGTCGTCCACCACGACAGCCAGTTCTGTAAGGCAGGAGTCGTGTTTGTAGATGATCACGACGAAAACATGGTCAGAGTATCGTCAAAGCCATCAAAGACATAACTACGCGAACCCCAATATACATCTAAAGATCGGGCCAAGAGTAGGTTTACACTTGCAAGGGTGCTCTTCACAAAACTTTTTTTAAAATTAAAATGTATAATTCTATGGACAGAATTTCTAGGTGCTGCCAGGGAGTTCAGTTTTTCCGATTTGGTGGTCTTAGGATTGGGACATTAGACTTAGGGTAAGGGTAGGTGGACATCTTAAGGTGAGGGATGAGATCCTGGGGTAAGTGGACTTCTTAAGGTAAGGTAGGTATATAGACTTCTTAAGGTAAGGGATAAGATCATGCATTAAGGGGGACGAGTATCTTGGGGTTTTGGTTATTGCTTTTGCAAGACATGGTCCTGGTTTGCTTCGACAGACCATGACCTTCAGTGGTCCACGACCAAGTCCAAGGTTCTCAGTCGGAAATAGATAGGTGGACTTCTTAAGGTAAGGGTAAGGTTGGTAGGTGGACTTCTTAAGGTATGGTAGGTAGGTGGACTACTTCAGGTAAGGGTAAGGTAGGTAGGTGGACTTCTTAAAGTAGGGTAGATAGGTGGACTTCTTTAGGTAAGGGTAAGGTAGGTAGGTGGACTTCTTAAGGTATGGTAGGTAGGTGGACTACTTAAGGTAAGGGTAAGGTAGGTAGGTGGACTTCTTAAAGTAGGGTAGATAGGTGGACTTCTTAAGGTAAGGGTAAGGTAGGAAGGTGGACTTCTTAAGGTATGGTAGGTAGGTGGACTTCTTAAGGTATGGTAGGTAGGTGGACTACTTCAGGTAAGAGTAAGGTAGGTAGGTGGACTTCTTAAGGTAAGAGTAAGGTAGATATGTCGACTTCTTAAGTGAAGGGATGAGTTCCTGGTGTAGGTGGACTTTTTAAGCTAAGGGTAAGGTAGGTAGATGGACTTCTTAAGGTAAGGGATCCTGCCTCAAGGGGGACGAGTATCTTGGAGGTCGATTGGGGCTGGGCAAGCAGTTATGTGGATGCTGTCCCTATCAGTTGTTAAAAGACCGCTAAGACAAAGGCAAAGATATCAGTATACCCGTTGATCTATGGCTCCACTCTCACCTATGGTCGCGAACGGTAGTTAGTAACCGGAGGAACAGGATTTCAGGTACAGGCGATCTTAGAGATAGGGTGAGAAGCACGGTGACCCGGGAAAGGCTTGAGTAGGGGTAGGTGGCTTCAGCATCTGATAAATGTTTATTGCTAATGGTGCTTTCTGTTGGGGCTACTTTCTTTCTCACAACTAGAAATGGGCGGATAAGGTTTCACAAAACTATGTCACATTGGCAATAACACCCTTGGCAATAACAGTTTATCTTTTTCTTCTACCATTTGTGTTGGCTAGATAGATATACTTGAGAAAAGCCACGGAAATGTTCCTTTAAGAGACTGGCTCGTTTTCTTGGCTCATTCCTAAATTGGAACTCAGCTATTCTTTCCTTTATTACAAACCTTAAAAGACAGTTTGAGCCGTGATTCTACTGGTCAAGTGCCAAAGTCTACTAACATGGCATTTAAGGAATCAATGCGACAATCAAACAAAAACGATATACTTGTGACCATCAAGTTAAAAAAAAATCAGTCATTACGAGGCGTAAAAGTAAAGAGTGGTCAATGCTCGTACATGCATTTGTGGCTCGAAACGTCCGCCATCATGACTTGTAACAGCAGCGTCGTAACAACTGTAATTTGTTGAGCCACTGAACAGGAGTTCAACTTCAAGGAAGCATTCGCAGTCATCAGCAAAACACAACTGCACTTCTTGGAACAAAAAATCGCAGTCGGCTGCAAGAAGTCACAACACAGTAAAAGTATAAAAAGAGACAAACATCGGTTTCAGCACAAATCCCGGAGTGTGAATAGGTGAAGGTGCACTAGTGTGTGTAATGTGATTGTCCACAGTTTGTATTCTGCTGCACTCCAGAGAAGCCGGCGTACCATATAGGAAAAATGCACTCGACAACAAACTAAAAGAAGCTGCATGTTCAATTTCACTGAATCCATTCGGCTATAGGTGGAGCTTTAGTCCTGCACGAACAACCGTAGGGCACCGCATGAAGATTTAAACCACGGATTCAAAATGAATAACAACGTTGCCGATACCCAGAAATGACTATTGCATGTGGATTTGTGAGTTGCCTCTAATTATTGTGAACTGCGGAGAGAATGGTCTGCGGGGCAGATCCAAGGTCTCCGAGCCATCTGCTGTTTATCATGGCGGCAGAAGGTGACGGTGACAGAAAAGCCCTTGGCAGTATGTTTGTCGATGAGATGTTAGGGGAAATAAGTCTAATGGCCAAGACCTTTGTGAGAGTATCTCATTTTCATACAAGGCACAGCCAGTGGAAGCTCTGATGAAAGTGTGGTGTGTCCGTCCTGCTTGAAGGCCAGCTGGCCTTCAGATGAAGCTGTTATTAGCGTCGTCCATGTGTGAAACATCACAGCTTGTGGGAAAATAGTAAAACAGTTGATTTTGTGTGAAGTACAAAGAGGGCGGAAACTACAGACTGCTTAAATATACTATTTACAAGATGGCAGAATTGTAAAGTACCATTTTGGTCCACCCTGTCATTTCGGTCCAAGCATTTCCTACGTGATGATGTCACACACCTCAAACGTCTTTTAAGAAACTTTGTTTATGATTGATCAGAAATCAAACATTTTTGCACCTTGACTTTCACCTCAGTGGAATGTGTTGATGACGATGATTTGCTGAACCGTGTTTGACTAAATTAACACGATTTTAACCTTACAATACAATATAAACACTCAAATGACGAACAGTCATTACCAAATAAATATATGTTCTTATTGTAAATCAAAAACTGTTAAAATGTATTGATTGCTCGTAAGTTTAAAATGTGGAATGGGACACGGTTCAGCCAGTCAGCATCGTCGTCGCTTTTAGCCCCGACACATTCCGTTGGGTCTTTTTGCTAATGTAAACATTTAATATGTTGGTATAAAGTGTCATTTAATAGCTTAGTTAAAGTTTCGTCCACTTATAAAAAAAGCTTTTTAAAAGATGTTTGCATTTGAGGTATGTGATATCATCACGTAGGAAGTGCCCGGACCGAAATGGTATGGCTAACGGCCAACAATAAGATACAAGCCCTTTACAACCTGATTCAAGTTTAGGGATCCAGCCACATTTTTAGGCACTTCCAACAGCACTAGATAGGGACAACTTGAGAAAAAGCCTTCTAGACCTTCTGAGAGCCAATCCAAGGGAAACGTGTGACCCTTCAGTCTACTATCAGTTTGGTACACACTTCAGAAACAACTTAATATTTTTTTTTTAAGGATGATAAACTACATTCTCTAATACACTGATCACATTTTTTGATACGTCAATACCAACCAATGGGGCAACAACAAAGAAAACACTAGACTAAGATAATATATGTTTGAACAGGCAATGGGCATTTCCTGGTGAACCCTGTTCTAGACCATTTCGTAGGGTGTTTTTCTTTGCCCTCTTGCTAAGAAGTGCACAATTTAGCAATTCCAATTTCTATTGTGTACTATCTGCTGATTGAGAATGTACTGACTAGACTTTTTTTTAAATCATAAGCAATACGTTGATCTGCTGACCACCCAATAAAGTTAAAGTCATGTAGTACACACAGACTGGGACTGTCGTTTAACATTACATGTTAAAAAGTGTTTCTGTAATTGATGTATATTTTTATTTTAATTTCCTTTTTTTTCTTGGCTCTCCACTTTTTAGGCTATATGCAGGCAACCTCCTTTTGTGTAACAAAAATGTTACCTTTCACTCAAAAAGTTAAATATATATTACTTAAAAACAGATAATCATTGAGTTCAATATATACCTCATTGCCATTCGCCTCTGTTAGCTGTTTCAAGCTAGTTGTGTTACTGTTTGAAAGGTTTAACTGGGTACATTTATATTTAACAATAATTGCATGTGCTCATTTTGCAACATGTAATGATTTAGTGAAGAAAATAAATGTTATTTTAACTTAAGTTTGACAGTCGAGGGGAAAAAAAAGCGACTTGTCTTCACCAGGAAGTTGTTGCCTCATTAGCCGCTGATGTCGATTTTCATTTATTTATGTCTGTGGGTTCATTAGGCTTCGAACGCAGATCCCGGTCAATGGTTCAGAGACCGGTCTCGTCCTGGATCCAGTCACTGTCCCGGGCCATACAGACAGACTCTCATTCCATCCACGTGAATTATTTAGTCACATGGTTTACAAGCTTAAGTCGGTGTCTTACAAGAGCGATCCCAGGAAGTGAGAACATGTTTTTACGTAGCCATGGCGTACTGATCCGTGCTTTTAAAAGAAAGAAATAATTCCAAGTTCTGACCGAAGAGAACCACACCCATGTGTCAAAGCAAGTCGAAAACAATCTTTCGCGACTGAGCGGTTTGATCTTCAACAGCCGTCGATTTGCATTTTCTCTATTGTGAATACTTGTGATGCGAGAATAACTTTTTGCCGTCATCCTCGTCTGAAACTTAAAGACCGAATACTGATCCCTGCATAAGTAATTCATTTTGTCACTACTAAGATCTGAACCTTGTCACTGCAGGAAACAAGAAAGTGTGTTTTGTAGCCCAAATAAAAAAAAAACTATTTTAACGAGTGAGGTTAAGAAAAGCAGCACATCACTTGGAGTTTGAACGAACCTCGGGACATTTTCATACTTCTCACGGCTCCCTATGGACTGACTCGGGTCCCTCCGTGCCCATTTACTGTTGACTGAGTTGTCGAGTTTGTCACATTGATCTGGGACATTTTGGTGTCATGTATTTTTACCCTTTTTATAGTTCTTTTTCTGGGTCACTGCCTTTATCTTTAAAAAAAAACGAGTTATACCTTTATTCCAAATGTTGTTTGTCACCATCTGTAGATTATTTACTTTATAAATAAGTCTTTCCTAAAAATAGGTGCGTTGAAAATATCCTTGCATTTGCTGAACTCATCACAGATCTTTTTTCAACCAAAGCATTTTTTAAATAAACAGATTAATGTGTCTGTTGTTTATGGTTTTGTTTTATGAGACTGTTTCATGAAAAGCTAATGAGCACATTTATTACAGTATATCTGCTAGAAAACCTTACCTCAGTCCGTAGAGTACGGTTCCGTCAGGGTGAAGGCGGATCATGCGGTTTTTCACTGTCACGCCGTGAAGAAAGGACTTCTTGTCGTTAAGGAAGTAGGTGTCTGGGAGCCAGAGCTGGTCGGCGACGCGGTTGTCCAGGGTCAGGTTGAGGTTCAGCTCACCATAGGCCAAACGCTTATCTCGCCAACTTTGCTGGAAATACATTGTGATGGTGTAGTCCTAGGATAGATTAAAAAAAAAAGTGACATGATTAAGAGTCAGTCCTGAGAGTAATACATTAGAACTAGACGAAAAAAATTGTTACAAGACTCATGGACCCAGGGCCAAGTCGTTTTATGTGGCCTGCCAAATAGTTGGCTAAAAAGTAGATTTATGTTCATGAGGATATCGTGACCTCTACATATGGTATTGTTTAAGTTAAGATAAAGGACAGGGATTATGGATGTCAACAATACAGAAAACTATCATTTTATTAGCTTGAAATTGATATAAATCAGGGGTCAAAGAATCAAAAGTCAATATGAAAATCAGACGTCCTATAAGTTAGGGTACACCTACCTTTTTTGGAAAGTAGACCAGTTAAATTTTAGGATTTTATATACGGAAAAAAGTTAAAATACAATAGTGACCTGCAAAATAACGACAATTAAGTGCATTAAAATACATCTTGCATAATGTAGAATGGTTAAAACAATATGTTTTTTTATTTGCATCCATGTATATTTGATTGTATGCCGATGATGGTGTTCTGTATCTATGTGTCTCCTAGCTTTTAAAGACTTCAATGTAAAGATCCAATGTGTGAACATGTTTGTGTTTAAGCATTATTTATACTCTTAAACAGAAGTTTTGTTAATAGAGTTTTTGATTTTACTCACTATCGTTATTGAATATTCACACGATAATGTTTTTTCAGAGAAAATTTTCTAAATCTAAAAAAAACTTTTTTTTTTTAACTTTCTGTGCAAAGTAGTAACAAATATCTCACGAACTGGTTCTGGAAAATATTTCGTACCGCTATAAGGTATATGTTAGGGATTGGTGATTAATGATACAGTGTCTTTTAAGTGCACAAGAGACACAGAATGGACTACATGTAGTACCAAATGTTGACAACTTCCATTGACAAATGGTATGAAGACAAACGTATCCTCTTTCATTGCGCATATTTAATGAAAATACTCTCAACATCAAGTGGCAAAAAATACTGGCATAATCTAAGGGGTTCTCACACTTGTGGACTCAGATCTAGTCAAAGTCGGTTTTACTTGAATGAATGAGTTTAATTTTATCCCTGACTTCTCTGGCAGACGTACAAGAGGGTGTGATATTTTGCCAGAGGCAATTTGGTGCAAAATGCAGGAAAATACCAGAAGAAAAAAAGATCTGCCGCATCAGCAAGAATAGTTTTAAGCAAGTCTTTTGAAGCGATCCGGTGGTTCAGGTCAGTTTAGTTCTTTAAGGTAAAACAAGAAGGTTGGTCTGTACTTTGAAACCTCCTAAAAGCAACACACTGAGGTCTTAAAAGGTGGTCTAGAGAGGGAATACTTCTTTAGTGCCTTTGATGTGATTTGGTAGATTCCAATAATGTTAAAACAAAAACCAGAATGGTATGTAAAAAGAGAACAAATTTAATAAAAGTTAATTTAGTTAGAAAAAAAGGCTCCTTCAAAGTTACGTGGAAAATATATATAAAACTAAACAACTGTGTACTATCTGTGCAGTACTTCCTCACTACGCACTTTGATAAAGGGCAAATAAGAGCCAGCAACTGTGATCGAGCCACAGCAGCAATAAAAGTGCTACAGCGCTTTTTTTTTAATGCAGCAGATGTTGAAATTGTTTGGCTTTAATAGACAGTCCCCCACCAAAAAAAGAAATCCAACCAGCTCAGCGTTTGTAACAGCAAACCAACAAATACAGCTGTACTTGTACTTCTGCGTCTAACTTCAGGAACACTCCAGTGAACACGTTACGCCACAGAGTCCCTCAGGTCCAAACAGCGGCGTCAGCGCCAGAGCTTACAACTATTCCGCCTCATTTTCTATGTCCATCTCAATGTCTTTAGTCTTGGCTTGGATGTTTTGATTGTGAAAATTTGTATATGTTGGCCAGCAATGTTGTTGTTACACCGAAAACAACGGCTTTCTTTAGATGATTTAAATCATTTTCGCTGAATGATTACAAGGTGCAATAAATAAATACATTAAAATTAATTATATTTAAAAATTTAATGTGATAACTTTTTGGGCAATGATTTTTCCTCAGAATACAGCGGAATACAAAAAGTGTTCATATCATAAGATAACTGAATAAACTGATGGTGGAAACATTTACTTCAACTTCCATATTAACCACAAGCCAAACATTTATTTGTAGCACTTCCAACTTCCACTTTTTGGAAACCGAAAATAACCCACAGTGGTAAGTTAATATATATTTTTTAATTAGCTTCTTTTAAACATGTATGGAAAGCTAAAATCAATCAAATTCAATTGCTAATTCATCTATTACATGTTGATTTTCTTTGACAAATGATTTTTACCTTCAGAATACAAAATTAGTTTTTGAGAAAACAGTATTAGTCCAGTGGAATAAAAAAAGTAGTCAGATGCTGTAACATCTACATAAACAAAAAACATGTATAGGTAGAATTTCCAACTTCCGCACCTACGTTAGCTTGACATTTTCTTATTCGCATATTTCCCTGATTCCCATTTTCTGAACCTTGAAAAAACCCCACACTGGCAAGTTTATGTTCTTTTAAACGGAACTTGTTGCCTGGAAAGCAATTCTTCTGAATTTTAAACATTCATTTTCAGTTTGATTTTGTGTTTGGATTATTGCTGCGACCAAACTTTTCGAAAGTTACACTGCCTGCTCTGGATGGTGGAGTTACGTCTCTGTTAATCAAATTCTCATTTCAATTGATCCACGGTAGCCTCGCCAAGACTGCCACTGGTGGAGGTTTTGAAGACAGCGGTGGTTAAAATCTACTTCAACGGTGGCAAGAAAGAAGCGGTTCATTACTGCCTACATCATGGTTTTTCTTTTACTCAATTTAATCGAATAATATGATAGATTTCATGAATGTGATTTGATCCTTTTTTTTCAAGTATACTTGAAAAAATATGCTCGACGTATAATTAATGGCCCTGACTTCAAGGAGAGAACGGTTAGCATTAGCACTCCGGAACTCACTCAAAAGAAGGAACATTTTGTTCCACAACAAAGTGAGGATTTGATTAAAGTCTCAGTAACGTCATTATTTGAAGGGTCTCTTATTGAAAGAAGGATTTGGAACTCAAGTGTGTGTATACGATGATGTTGTCAGAGATACTTTTTAAAAAAAATAAAAAAGAATTCAGATGCCGGTAAAACGCTGCACGATGGTGGGAAAAGTGGCGAGCTGGGTGACGTTGTCATGCTGAATAAAAAAAAAAAAATGATTGCTAAGAGACAGAATGACGCCATCACTGACACCAGCAATTTCAGAATACCGAGAATTTCTGCAAGCACATGTCGAGCACTGAAAATAATCCGCGCTGTCTCCGAAAAACACAGAATCACATTTAATTTTTAATGTGTAGACAAGTCAGTTTTTGTAAAAGGGTGTCTGGCTTACCCTGCCGATTTAAAATACTTGAATAGTGTTGTTTTTTTAAATATATTTATGTTATAAAATGTACTTAAAGACCCATATATAAAATGCTTGTGCCAGGTTTAGGAATAAATGCATTTTAATGTGAACCCACTACAGTTCTTTCAATACATTCTACGTATCAATTCCCTGACTCAGATGATTAAAAGAAAGATTCTCTTACCATGTTTACTTCTGAGATGGAGTCGATGCTTGCGATGTTGATGCTCATTCCCACAATGACGGGAGGCCCTAGAGGGGAACAGGAGAAAAAAACATTCATGTTAGTTATTTATAAATAGGAAAAATGTTAAATGCCTTCCGCTGTTGTACCAAAACCAAATCCACCGTGGTAAAGTATTATACGTAGCTAAATATATAATCTATTCAATGAAACTCTGAGAATGTCCTGAAGCAGTTTTCCACCCGAGCAAGGGTCTCAAACTCAATTGGCCAGGGGCCACCAGAGGAACATTCAGTGAAGTTCTTAAATTTAATACATTCTGAAGACACTTCAATGCATTTATATGGCCTTATATAAGATGTTAAGACTGTTCAATTATAAGGTAAATTAATAAACTTTCTATGAAGTATTTTATCGTGGCCATCAAGGAATTTAACTAAAGATAAAGCTTGTATTTGTAACTACGATGAAATTACTGGACATTTCCCCTGCTTTTCTTAAAGGTCTTCACGTCCACCAGTTAAAATACTAATAAACCTTTTGATAAGTTGACATACATGATGATGAACTGTCATAACATAATCAATTAAGACTTTTAACGTCTCATAAATGTGTTTTTTTCATGCATTATGAACGACCTTCAAAGATATTGTTACTGAACATTTTGTTGACAATGAACAACAGGCTGGGAGGTATTTCAGCCCATCACTATCAGACCCCAAAAGACCAAGACCCCAATAAGACTCCAGTAAGACCAAGACCCCGGAAAGACCAAGACCCTGGAAAGACCCCAGTAAGACCCCGATGAGACCCCAGTAAGTCCAAGACCAAGGTAAGACCAAGACCCTGGTAAGACCCTTGTAAGACCAAGACCCCGGTAAGACTCCAGTTAGAACAGGACCCCGGAAAGACCAACACCTGGTAAGAACTTGGTAAGACCCCGGTAAAACCCCAGAAAGACCAAGACCCAGATAAGTCACCCGTAAGACCAAGACCCCGGTAAGACCAACACCTGGCTAGAACTTGGTAAGACCCTGGTAAAACCCCAGAAAGACCAAGACCCAGATAAGTCCCCGTTAAGACCAAGACCCTGGTAAGACCCCAGTAAATCCAAGACCCTGGAAAGACCCTGGTAAGACCCCAGCAAGACCAAGGCCCAGGTAAGACCAAGACCCTGGTAAGACCCCAGTAAGACCAAGATCCTGGAAAGACCCCAGTAAGACCAAGACCCAGGTAAGACCAAGAACCTGGTAAGACCCCAGTAAGAGCAAGACCCCGATCTGACCCCGGAAAAACCCTGGTATGACCAAGACCCCGGTAAGACCAACACCTGGTAAGAACTTGGTAAGACCCCGGTAAAACCCCAGAAAGACCCAGATAAGTCCCCGGTAAGACCAAGACCCCGGTAAGACTAACACCTGGTAAGAACTTGGTAAGACCCCGGTAAAACCCCAGAAAGACCAAGACCCAGATAAGTCCCCGTTAAGACCAAGACCCAGGTAAGACCCCAGTAAGACCAAGACCCTGGAAAGACCCTGGTAAGACCCCAGCAAGACCAAGACCCAGGTAAGACCAAGACCCTGGTAAGACCCCAGTAAGACCAATATCCTGGAAAGACCCCAGTAAGACCCCAGTAAGACCCCAGTAAGACCAAGACCCAGGTAAGACCAAGAACCTGGTAAGACCCCAGTAAGAGCAAGACCCTGATCTGACCCCTGAAAAACCCTGGTATGACCAAGACCCCGGTAAGACCAACACCTGGTAAGAACTTGGTAAGACCCCGGTAAAACCCCAGAAAGACCCAGATAAGTCCCCGATAAGACCAAGATCCCGGTAAGACCAACACCTGGTAAGAACTTGGTAAGACCCCGGTAAAACCCCAGAAAGACCAAGACCCAGATAAGTCCCCGGTAAGACCAAGACCCCGGTAAGACCCCAGTAAGACCAAGACCCTGGAAAGACCCCAGTAAGACCCCAGCAAGACCAAGACCCAGGTAAGACCAAGACCCTGGTAAGACCCCAGTAAGAGCAAGACCCCGATCTGACCCCGGAAAAACCCTGGTATGACCAAGACCCCGGTAAGACCAACACCTGGTAAGAACTTGGTAAGACCCTGGTAAAACCCCAGAAAGACCCAGATAAGTCCCCGATAAGACCAAGACCCCGGTAAGACCAACACCTGGTAAGAACTTGGTAAGACCCCGGTAAAACCCCAGAAAGACCAAGACCCAGATAAGTCCCCGGTAAGACCAAGACCCCGGTAAGACCCCAGTATGACCAAGACCCTGGAAAGACCCCGGTAAGACCCCAGCAAGACCAAGACCCAGGTAAGACCAAGACCCTGGTAAGACCCCAGTAAGACCAAGATCCTGGAAAGACACCAGTAAGACCCCAGTAAGACCCCAGTAAGACCAAGACCCAGGTAAGACCAAGACCCTGGTAAGACCCCAGTAAGAGCAAGACCCCGATCTGACCCCGGAAAAACCCTGGTATGACCAAGACCCCGGTAAAACCAACACCTGGTAAGAACTTGGTAAGACCCCAGAAAGACCAAGACCCAGATAAGTCCCCGGTAAGACCAAGACCCCGGTAAGACCCCAGTAAGACCAAGACCCTGGAAAGACCCCGGTAAGACCCCAGCAAGACCAAAACCCAGGTAAGACCAAGACCCTGGTAAGACCCCAGTAAGAGCAAGACCCCGACCTGACCCCGGAAAAACCCTGGTATGACCAAGACCCCGGTAAGACCAACACCTGGTAAGAACTTGGTAAGACCCCGGTAAAACCCCAGAAAGACCAAGACCCAGATAAGTCCCCGGTAAGACCAAGACCCCTGCTATGACCACTTTTATTTTTTCTTTTGGAGTGACTTTTGATCCAACTTTGATTTATTAGTTTTTGTTTTACATTCTGCAAATTGTTTCACTTTGAATAAAATACATTTTTTCTCAATATTATGCCTTGAAAATTGTGTGAAAAAAATATATTTGAAGCTATTTGAATCACAAAAAAATCTTGTTAAAAAGAGTTAAAGTTATAAATCTCTTTGTTAGTTTCAAAAATAATAGAAATACCGAAACAAGTTAAAGTCGCCTTGAAATAAAAACAATATACTGAGCAGCTTCGCGAAACAAACACAAAAGGAGAGGCTCTCGTCCATTCTAATTCAGATTTAACCAATTCATGTCAGGGAACAGGAGGATCAAACTCAGCCTCGTTTACATGATTACAGGACGTGATGAGACATGTAACCCGCCACGAACACCCACCCCTCGCTTGTACTGTAAACACTTAGCCACCACTTCAGTATTCACGCAAGTTAAGGTTTACAAGGATAATCCATTCACGGTGGCCGTGGAACAAAGAGAAAGAACCTTTAACCAGGACTCGTGCGAACAATCATTTGTGTACATAGTTTAGTAACGTCAGGGTAAACATGGAGTCAAGAAATTTAGTTTTTTGGATATTATATATGGAGATAAAAGTGCCTTTGAACAGATTTGAACACATAGAATCATGAAAAAACTGATGGGAATTTGTTGTTTTCTTTCATTTCTTCCGATTGAATTGACTGGTACAACTTAAAGTACTTTTATTTTAAATTAATATAACAATAAAAAGAAAAATATCTCTTTTAGTTTAATTTAAAAGCTAATATTTCGCTAATACTTTTCATAGTTTTCTATAGTTATATACTTGTCAATAACAGTTCATGATAGTTCTTGACAGCTATTGACAAAAACAAGTTGTTATTTTTTTGTCCGTTAGTCACAAGAAACCCACTAATCCTAAAATGCTCTCCAAGACAAAACAGGCAAGAAACATGTATAAGTAAAGTAAAGCTTTGATATAAGCATAAGTAGTCTCTTAATTGAATAAAGAAAATAAAAATAAACATGGACACAAACGACCAGGACATTCAAGGGCGAAAACGTCTCAACCCCGAACAAGGCTGACCACGTATCCTCTAGCGCACGCGTCCTCTTTAATTTAACTTTTTTTTTTTTAAAATACAGAAATAAAAATAGCATCAAAAGTAACCGTCATCAAAAAGTTAAGGTTACAGAGTCGAGGCCCGGGAAGTCTTTGACAAAGTCAGAACCGGCGCGTACGTGACCCTAATCTGTCCAAATTGTTTCATGAAAGCGATTTACCTAAAAATATATCTGCTAGCGTCGCACTCTTGCTTACTTCATCACTGACAGCCGACTCTAGAATGTGTCAGCGTACATTCAGCTGGATAATGAATAATATTATTCATTATTTGACGCTTAATTGCTGCTGACAGCAGATCCTGTAGAAAACAAAATGAGTTTGGAGGAAATGTTTTGCATTTTTTCTAAAGAGTACAATTCATTTTTACGAGGTTTTATCTGGACCAACATTAGAAACAGGACTATTTATAACTTCTTGTTGATTTCGATTGTTTGGTAAAAACCAAAGGTACATTAGTTTGAACAAATATAGGAGAAAATAGCTCATCATAGTTTATATTAAGAGCTGTTAGTTTGACAGTTTGACAGTTTTTATTTTGACAATAACCACTTAAAGGGGAACTAATGTGTTGACTTAAGTGTGTCTTAAATAGATATTGGACTCTATTGTATCATCAGTATGTGGGTGTTTGTAAAAAACTCTCTTTTCATTTAAATATTTACATTAAAAAATGTGCTTAAGCCACGCCCACTTAAGACACTTTTCTTTAGATTAAATCTTGTTAACCCCAACCACGCCCATTTCGCTGTGATTGGTCATTATCAAGGTTTGTTGCCGCGCGTCATCAATCCTGGAAGTCTCGGTCTCCACGGGACTCATTGTATAAACAAAGCAGGGCGTGATTACAGCTGGCTGGAGAAGGAGTGAAGCCATTTTTACGTCATAATGAACTCCGCTCTCGTAACCTCTCGTTCGCTGAGATTTCAGACGGGGGGGGGGACTTTATAAAGTAATAAGTTCAAAACATCGTCATGATGAGGGACTTACTGCATTTGAAACCAAACAATAAATGCTATTAGACATTGTTTAGATGAAATCAGTGTTTTTAAGGCTTTCTACGGTTTCCTAGTAAGTCATATGATGAGCAGTTGTTTGCTACTTCTTATCGCCCTCCATAGAAATAAGAAACAACTCTTCATTTTTTTTTTTTTAATCGTTGAGTCGGGGTTAGCAGCCAATGATTGACTTTCAAACTTTATTTGTTTTTAATGTGTTCTTGACGACACGTTTGTTTCCTCCCACAGTTTACAGGTTCATCAATAGCTTTAAATTGTCCTTGGTGAAGGTGTTTGAGTATTACTTGACTCCTGTGGTGTATAACTATGGTTTACTGGGTTTGCAAAATGAATACAATTAAAAAACAGATTGATTTCACATACCTATGTCTAAATAATTTAAAAAAAAGTCAATTTATTACTTAGTAAAAAGGAGCCTCTGAAGCCACGGACGACAACTTTGCTCTCTCCAGTCGCTGATCGACCACATACTGTCGTCACAAATATCTTCAAACTTCAATCTTGACCTTCCAAAACAAATGACATCGGAATGTTTATATCTAGTCTTTAGTGTTTGAAAGAAAGTGAGAGATCATTTTATTTAGCGATAGCGATGAAGCTTCATGAAGCAGTGTCATATTTTTTGGGGCTCTGTAGGTGGCGCCTCTGGTTCAAGTTATTTTATTTGTCAAATATACATGTATCAAGACATACAGCATCGATGAAATTGTAGTCCTCTCAGACCCACGATACAAAACATGAAGTAGACAATGAAAGGACATTAAAAATAAGTAATAAATAAAAATAAATAATCAACAAAATGAAATAAATAATCAAGAATACGGAATTAATAACTAATAAAGAAGATCTATGTGAAATTTCAATAGAATAAGTGGTTGAATCGTAGAGGAGAGACTGCCCTCTAGAGCGCTTTGAAAGTAAGGACACTGTTTCGTGAAGCTTTATTAAACTATCGATGACTAGAAAGAAAGAAAGCGGGGTTTGGCTTCAGGTAAAATTTAAAAATAAAAATGTAATTTCAAAAATTTGGGACAGAAAGTAGCTCGAACAATTCATTTATTTGAACGAGAACATAGCCTCGAGCTGTGTTTCCCTCTTTGACCTCATCTAACTCTTCTTCTTCAAAGGAAAAGTAAGACTTGCTTTTACGGCGACTAACCCTTTAGAGATCGGACAAATCGGACGAAATCTCATTTTTTTTCTCGTCCCCTCGTCCCTCTCTCATATTTTGACCCTCCTCCCTCTAAACAGAGACGCTCGATTTGTCACCTGGCGCTCTTCTCGAAATATAACTGCCGGCTGGATGTGTGGCTCTCGGGTCACGAGGAAAAACGAGACTCGAGAAATAACCTTCAGATCCTTCATTAGTTTCCCTTCACCACCTGCCAAATTATTTTTGCTGTGAGAGGCTTTTTCTTTCTTTTTCCAGACGCTTTAATGAACTTTTTTTTGGGGACATTTCTGTTTAATTAAATTAGAAAGAATCACAGTTATTGCTTCTCAACGAATGGAGAATCTAACCTTGTTTGTGGAACTAATCATAATGGGGGGGAAAAAACAGTAGAGAAATTCTGAAGATTCCAAGCGTCTGCTATGAAGACATTTCTTTAGTTTATGTTGTCGTGTAAAGATGTGGTAATAAACGCTCATAATTAATCACACGATAAACGACAATTCAGTCACTTTCTCTGGGACCATTATAACATTCCGACAGCCTTCAGAAAGAGAAAAGCTTTCTACAGTATCTGAACCTCTGGGAGAGAATATCACGGTAATTCATTCTCTGGCTATCACTATGGCAACAGCGGTGATTATTATTAAATCACATCGAGAAAATGAACACAGCGAGCGACATTATAAAGTCATCTGAAGCACATTCATTCGCTACATCTGCGAAACTTGGCTTTTTATCTACTTTTTTTTTTTTGGAAACCGTCAACAAGGTTGTTGGCAGCGTAAAGAAGAGGGTGGTTGTCTTTTCTGGCCACTGGCTTATTGATCATTAAGAGGAAAATGGAAGAGAAATTGCAAGATGCAGTTAAAAAAAAAGGAGAGGAAGTCGCAGCTGAAGGTGAAAGGATGAAGCAGATTGTCAATAAAAATGAAAAATCGGCTTTTATTGGAGAACTCTAAAGTTGGATTTAATTGTGGTTATTTAGGATATTACCTCATTTTCAACAAGTATGTGATTCAGGGTTTAAACCTCACAATATTTTCTTAAAAAGCCAGAAAAGGTTATTTTTTCTAAACCTAAAAAAGATTTTTATCTAATGCAACATCTACAGAATTAAAGAATCATCTTTGCAATCAGGATCTCGCCCGTTGCTCTGGCAAATCTCTCGATTTCTTTTTTTTTTTCAAGAGATTCCATCTCGCCCCGGAGGTTTAAAAGACCTCAAAATCGTGGACCCTAAAAAACCACACACGACACTCTTGAAGATCAGACCACCTGCAGATTAAAAGCTTTTTTTTTTCTTCCAGTTTCACAGATAAAAAAAGCTGCGCAGTCGGATATTAATAAACCAGAGAACATCAACATTTATTGCGAGAGCACCACCAACAAAAACACCTTAAGATAATGAGTCTTTGTCACAAACTAGCAAATGTAATATAGATGAGATCGTTTTGACGGGCTAGTTGTGGATTTGGCACCAAAATGTACAAAAAAATCAAGAAAATAGATGTTAGATGCCATTTAATTTTCTTTGAGTCTAAATATGAGTTCAGGCATCAATAATACTATCATAAATTAAATCTAAATGTAATGCCAACCATGCTAACAGTAGCATTAGCATCGGTTGCTTCACCTGAACAGATTTCGTCCTTATTACACATTGACATGACACTTTTTCTGGGAGTTGTCTTTTGTTTCCTTGGAAAAAGAAAAGCGACATTACTCTCATGTCTGAAGGCGTCTCCCTGACCTTTTGTACCTTCTGTGCCGCCGGTCGTGTGTCTCGCCTCAAGGATAAAAGAGTGAATGTACTGGGTTGTGGTCAAAGTCAGTTCATGACAAAAACTCTTATATTAAAGATATTTACGCACTTATTTAGAGGAAAATACTTGAAAATAATTGTCAGAGGAAAAGAGGAAGAAGACAATATAAAGCGGGACCCAAAATAAACAAATACAAATACAAAATTACAATACTCATAAAATAATAATAAAATATATACTTTAACGGTCAAGATAATACTGAGAACAACACAGGAGTTCCATAAAATCAAGGAAAAGCCTGCAAAAATAAAAATGTCTTAAGATGTTTCTTGAAGGAGTCAGTAGATCCATCAAGTGCAAATAAATACAAATGACTTACTTACTTACTATAAATAATCACTAATAATACATTCTTGTGCATCTTGTGGTGACTGAGTAGTGCAGGTTTATTATTAATATTGTTTCATTTTTTGTTTATAATCAAGTTTATTCCGTCTGTATGTGTCATTTATGTTGTAATGTCGTTTTTTCTGTATAATTATTTTAAAAAAGATACGAAAACCAGAAGTTTTAAAGGGTTTGAATATACTTTTTTCAATAAAAACATTTCGGAAAAAAGATTTTTTCCCCCATATTTTTTGCATTTTTTGTTGATCCGGAAGTTGGTAAATACAACTTGTAAATTAAAAAATATAAAATAAAATCAGGAGGAACTGAATGTCATCAATTCATAGCATGATGTCATTACCTCGTGGATGTGAAATATAACTTACAAATGTTATAAATGGATCAATACAATTAAATTAAACATTTTTTGGAGAAAAATTGCCAAAAGAAATGGACCAAATCTAAAGAGTTACTGAAAATACAATAATTGTCGTACTGTATAATTACTTAAAATAGTCAGAAACACCTTTTGAGGAATATGTGTTTGTCATTCTGCTTCAAATTACATTATAAAAATAAAATATTTAATATAGAGTCTAGGCTTAATTTTCAATCCCTTCATCAAGAGGAGGTTTCACTCACGGGCAAAGTAATAAACACATCGTATTTGTTCACTTTTCTTTATTCTCGCCTCACGGAATGAGAGAAATCTGCCGTTTGAATCATTTCGGGGTTTCATCTGAAATCCAGTTTGTCTGCCAGGGATATGGACCAGGATCAGACAGAAGCTCCCGTGGAGTTGGGAAACGACTAACAGAACCGAGTTGTTGTCAAAGTAATAAATATCCTGCTGGTCGTCACTTTTGTTTCATTAGTCGTTTGAATCATCAAGATGGAGGTTAAAAATGTTGCGCTTTGATTTTTGATTTCACCGGAAAGTATCTAGCAGATAAATCTATTTAGAAGTCAGTCTGTACTGTGTGTTTGTGAGCGTGTCCGGCCTATTTTTACTGCTCAAATAATCTTAGACGTTGCGACAAAAATTGCATAAAAAACCAGCACCTACACATCTGACCTCTCGGTGACGAAAGCACGTCGACTATTAATTCGATATCTGGAATATGTGAATCCTGGAAAGGGGAAGTTAAAAGCATCCAATTTCACCTCATGGATCATCCGAGCCTCATGAAATCTGATTAAAGAGTCTCCCTCAGGAAGCAGGAGACTCACAAAAAAAAAAAAAAAGAAAAAATGGTGTCGACGTGTGCAGCTTTACCATCCTGATACACACAAGCGTGTTCCGATGGCAAATTAATAATCCCCCGAAACAAGATGGATTTATTAAAAACGGGTTGTCATGCCGCTCAACAGGTTCTATTCAATTTGTGCAAGAATACATATACACCGTATGAAAAAAAAAAAAATGAAAAAAAGTCTGATAATCAACCCATCGCCTAGCAACAGAGGGTTCCATAGCAACTGAGCAGCATTTCCCCAACAGTGTGCAAGAGAAGCACGATGATTTATTCAGCTGAGTCTATGTTTGCTTTTGTTTTCAATGGTTGCGCCTGTGAAGCCCTTTTTTTTCCCCCCTTTCAAACACACAATTACAACCCCAACAGTCGGGGCACAAGACGCAGTAGGAAATGGTGAACACGCACTGATCAAGGAAACAGAGACGAGGTTTTCGAGTCCTTTTGTGCTTTTATCTGACATGTAAACCCGTGTTGGATTCGTGTTATCAGTGCGTTGTGTTGTATTTCTTAGTCTGAGGTTCAAACCGTGTTGCCCCGTATCGAATGTGGTTATTGTGTGTAAGAAACTAGTGCGGTTTACCAAATATTAACGACGCATTAGAGATATTATTTAATATATCTAATATTTTGTTCCAAATAAACGTACCGCATTGATTGTGGTGCGTTCAATAGCGTGGGTCAAATGAATTTCATGTAAGAAAATAATAAACATTCAGTGAATATAATTGATTAATTATCAACAGTACTAGTTTTTAAATATTTATAGACATGTCACGACATAATCAACTGGAAAAAATAGTCAACAACAAATTTTCTCAACTCATGTCTGACAAGTGATTCTTCAGTATTGTTCAGTCTGAAATAGAAGTTGTTGTTTACTGATGTTGGTTTGCGACCAAAAAGAGACAAAAATTCATTTGATGAGAACGAGACCAAAAACCAGCAGTTTTAGACGTACGAGTTCTTGTCGACTAAAACTGGAATGGATTGAAAAGACGATGCATTCGACATAAAATAATGATGAAAGCTTGACACAAAGCCTAAACTAAACCAAAGCAGGCTTTAAAAAAAACAGTAGTGCGTGGTATTTTTTTCTCTTGATCTGGAGAGTTTTGGTCTTAACCTATTCAATCTTGGTCGTGACTCTGGCTGTCTTGGTCTCGATCAGTAGTCTTGTTTTTTTTCACTTTCTGTCTCGCTCTTAATCAGGAAAAGTCTTGGTCTGGACTATCTTCAACTTGGTCTCGGTCTAAGTCTTGATTAGGAAAATTCTTGGTCTTGACAATCTCCATCTTGGTCTCAGTATTGGTCTCGATCAGTTAAAGTATTGGTCTTGACTCTGTCTTCGTCTTTGTCTTGATCAGGAAAATTCTTGCTCTTGACTCTGTCCGTCTTGGTCTGGGTTTAGTCTCGATTGGTAAAAATCTTAGTCTTGATACTCTCGGTCTTGGTAGCGGATTTTTTTTTTGTCTTGACTAAAAATCAACATGTAGGCATCTTGAGTGATTCCACCTCCATCTCTTTTTTTGTGAAATTTATTAATGACCTACAACCAAGATTTACTCGCCCTCACAAAAAAACAACTAAAACTAGTTCAAGCAAACTGGAACGGCATTCTGTCGAGGTAAACTGAACTAGACCAAAACATCTTGATGCAAAGATCACACTCGATCTAAATCTGGAAGTCTGTGTCTACTAAGATACTCTCGGTTTTTGGTTTCCTGGTCATGACTACAAGTCTACATCCACACCTCCAACACGTTGACTCCCGCGATGTGTACAGTCAAACCCCCTCCCAACCCCCCCTGTTTACTCGCCCACGCAAAAAATTCTATCACCCTTTTCCAAGCAACAAAAGCAATCACACGTGCTTTAGACGCCAAGACAGGTCGCTGGACAATCAGCAGGCAAACACTCATGTAGACTGACACATACTTTCACACCTACAGCTGCCCTGGAATCTAGAGTTTCCAGTTGGATTCACCATCATGTTGGTAAGTGTGGAAGAAAACTGTAGCAGCTGGAGGAAAGAACCACGACACATGAACAGACTGTCGGAGTTGAACTTCAGACCGATTGGCTGTTACACAACTGTGACAAAAACCCACAAATCAAAGGCATGTTGATCAGAAGAGGTCTTAAAATGGAGACGAGTAGAGTAAATAAAACTGTATTTTTAAGTATATGATTAGGTATAAATATTGTAGAGATGTAAATCTGAGAATATAACGATATTTGCTCTAATGCATTCGGCATTACTCTAATAACATTGTTGTCTGCGCCATTATTGTTGCCTTCAGGACAAACTGTGCTTCAGTTCATCTGATAAAAACTCAAATCTGAGACTAAAACATCCCTGGTATGTTAAATTAGGCATTCATATATTTATATATTAAACTTCTTTTCTCTTGTTTTGGGACGTGAGCTGCTTAAAAAGTAAACCGCAGCCTCCTTTCTTCAGTCTATAGAAAAGCATCATGGTAATATTACAGAAGAAAAAAAAAATGCATATTTTGCAGGAACAAAAGGAAAAAAAATGAAGGAGAAAGAAATGTGTTGAAGCAGGAGAGCAGCGGCAGTTCATCACAAGGAAGTCACGGAGACGGAGAATAAGTAAAGGTGGCCTCATCTTATCAACCTATACTGTCACATACGTTGGAACTGATGTATGAAACCAACTCGTATTCGGCGTTAGAAAGCTTCATAGCGAGAACAATGCTGCATACTTACATACACAGATCGTGTCGGTGAATTATGAAACACGGCACATATTACCCACAATGCACCGACTCATCCATCATCCGATGAATGGTGAATTATAGAGTCGGATCTAATTTAGTGGACATTCATTTTATAACTCCGGTTTGGTCGTGGAATTTTTTGGGGGATGTGAAATTATCAACTTTTTATTAAATATATTTTTCTTATTATTAAATATATTGTAATTATAATTTATATTATTTCTAATGTACATTATTATTAAAAAAAATATCTGTAAGGTATTTAAACATTTTAAAACACATATATCAAAGTGTATAATTATTTAAATAATAAAAAAAACATGTCTTAAAAAAAGAAAAAGCAATGAACCGTAGCCAGTTTAGGTTAGACTAGCGTGACAGTGGCGAGGAAAAACTTCCTTTTATAATTCAAAAACCTCAAGCAGAACCAGACTCCTGCTGCTGTGGAGAAACATCTATCTTTTTAGAGACCATTTAAATCTCCCCCTCTAATCACTCTGCTGAGATGACTCAACAAAAGTAATAATAATTTAAATTAAAATTGATTTTTCTTTAACTATAAGGATTGATATTAAGGATATTAATTGTGTATTTTGTATTCCAAGAGATAGATAATTATAATACACTGATATGCAGTATAGTAGTGTTGCATTGTAAGTAAAAAAAAATGAGTCAAACCATTATTATTTTAGTAACTGCACCTGAATCAGCTTTTCTATCGTAAATACATTTACGAGATTTAGCCTGTAAATTAAAGATAAATTGTTTACTTGATAGAAACCTCACACTTCACAACATGATGCATTAGTGTGTTGAAACAATACAATGATAACATGATGGAGCAAAAATATTTCAATTAAAATCCCCTAAATAAACGTGATTGTATTAAATAAAGGAGTCGGTGCACTTTACAGTTAGCTGGGGACATTGTAGAATTTATCCTGAAGCCATTAGAAAAACTTATTGGCTAAAGAAGGGTATAATTCATTTATTGTCCTTTGTGGTGCAGCCTATAATTTATTTACTCGCCCTAATTTATTCAGCAAGTCGCACATTGGCATCTTTAATCAATGGCATTATTTCCGATATACGAACAAGGCAGAAGGAGATGAAGCTATTATTCCCGCAAAGACAGCTGACTTTGTCTATTTCACCTAAAGCAATGTTTTAGATCTTGACATGTACAGTAAATCCTCCTCCCGGTGTAAGGGGTTACATCCTGCCCAGGCAGTCCTCATGATGACATTAATCTGCGGTAATTATGTGAGGATCCACCTCAACGATCACGGCTAAAACGTCTCGGGAGAATACCAAACATCATTTTCTTCCTTATTAATGTGTGCGTTTCTGGCCGATCTCTCCCACGCTGATCATGTGGTTTGGGCGGCAGCTATTTTTGTCAACGCTGATTAGTTTTCAAATAGGATATAATTAAGAGTACATTACAACAAAGAAAATGTGGGCAATGACTTGACCTTTGATATGTTTGTATCAGAGACTTTAGATCTTATGGCTTCTTTTTAATATATTTAAATTTTTTTATTGAATTTTATTTAAATTTTTTATAAGGAAAATGCTTCAGTTCGCCAATTTTGTCCAACATTATTTGAATTTTCAATTAAATCTGATTGGATTCTTCTAAGAAAAATATATAGGAAATAAGGTAAGTTGGAAATGATTAATATATTTATAAAAATGTTTTTACACTTGTGGATTTGAGTCTTGGAATTAACCAACCAATTAACTTCTTGTTGCAGTATTTTTTTGTCAAATGAAAATCTTTTTTTTTTCAATCTTAGCCTGTAAATGTTTGTTATACAGGTTTTTGCAGTGGCCCACTTTTTAAAGGTAGTAACGGAGAATTGTAAACTAAATTGTATTTGCATCCAAAGTCTCTGACAGATGTTTTTTCTAACAAAAAAACTATGAAATACACGTTTTCTTCATGTTTGAAATATTTAAAAAAAATAATTTTAAAGATCTTACGATCATTTTCAAGCTAAGCTAGTCATACAAAACAATTAAAAACTTTGAAGAAAATCGAAATTTTGAAAATTCTTTTTTTTTTGTTATCGCACAGAAAAACACAACAGTTAAAAACTGGCAACGAAATGTCGCTTTGAAACGGGTAAAATATTAGAATAGAGAGAAGACGATATTTGAATATGAGTGTAATTTCTGAATTTTTGTAGTAGTAACTGCAAAAAAACTATAAATACATGTATATAAAAAAGTTGACTCTTGCTATGATGGAACTCCTTTTATGTTGTGCGCCTTTAAAAACTTAAAGGCAAAATCTTTAACAGAAGCAAATTAGAAAAATAAAAGTACTTTCTAGCTGTGTGTGTAGAATGCACATTCGATTCATTAGCAGGTTTAGATCTACTTCACTCCCCGTCCTGCCATCTGGAGCCTTCTACAAATAAAATGATGATGGCAAACACGGAGGACGACAAAAGTCACCTTGTGCAAGTGAGACAAAAAGACTAAAATTATTTTTGCACAGCTTGCATCTCAACCCGAACATTAAATCATGAAACAAAGTCATCACATACAAGAGAGGGGCATTGAAAAAGGAAAGATTGACAGGGAAGAACGGCAGCTTTGTCAGAGTTTTTATGATCCAAATATGAGTCAAATGTGCCCTGAAAATACTGGCGTGTCCATCAGGGTTCATCTACATTTCAACAGCATTCATGCGACTTCAAAAAAATGAGGTTTGCAAATGGGTTCATTTGCATTTAATGAACACTTTCAGGCAGACATATTGAACTAAATGAGCACTTTCCAATTTGTAAATGAAGGTATTTAAGTAGATGGTCGGGGTTATAAATAGACTAGTCTGCCGTATAATGTGTAGCAGGAAGGACAGCATACGCCGGTGCCGCCAAGACGCGATTCAGAACTTTCATAAGCGTTTAAACAAAGGTCCATTTTGAGAAATAAAAGAGGTTTTTATGTGTACTGCCTACAGCTGACTTGTATTATCCCTCGCCAGCATTCTAGATTACTATCAGGGACGACTCATCCTCAGACCAAATATTGAATACTTAACAAAGAACTATGGATCAAAACTAACTTGTCAGTGCATATTTTGGTCATGTTATTACATGTGATTATCATAATGTTATGACAATTTAAATTGTTAATGTTTTTACGTTTTAATCTCGTAATGTTATAGTGTTTTGATATCTTAATGTCATGACGTTTTAATCTCTTAATTTAGTCACATTTTAATCTCTTAATGTAATGTTAATGTATATTCTGATAATGTGATGAAGTTGTAATCTCATTATGTTCTCTCGTAATGTTATGAAGTTTTAATCTCATTATGTTCTCTCGTAATGTTATGAAGTTTGAATCTCATTATGTTCTCTCGTAATGTTATGAAGTTTGAATCTCGTAATGTTACGACATTTTAATCTTGTATTGTTATGACAGTTAAATCTCATAATGCTATGAAGTTTTCATCTTGTAATTTTATGGTGTTCTTATCTCGTAATGTAGTAACATTTAAATTTCCTAATGTTATGAAGTTTTTATCTTGTAATGTAGTCTCATTTTAATCTCATAATTTAATGATGTTTTAATCTCATAACATTATTAAGTTTTCATCTCATTATGTTATAAAGATTTAATCTCGTATTGTCATGAAATTTTAATCTCATTATTTCATGAAATGTTAATCTCGTAATGTGATGCTGTTTTAATATCATAATATTATGACCTCTTAATCTCATAATGTCATGAAATTTTAATCTCATTATTTCATGAAATTGTAATCTCGTACTGTGATGCTGTTTTAATCTCATAATATTATGACCTCTTAATCTCATAATGTCATGAAATTTTAATCTCGTAATGTGATTCTGTTTTAATCTCACAATGTTGAAAAACTTTAATATTTTAACATTATGACGTTTAAATCTTGTAATGTCAAAAGAGTATATGACTGGTTTGGTTCTGGTTCATGGACCCAAGTTTTATTTTGAAGGTCTAGTTCTGGCTTTTAGATTGTCAGCAAAATCTTTTTGACTTCTGTAAATGTCAAACAAAACACACCAAAATTGCCAGATCAACGTTTCGTCCACTTGGAATTTGTTACAATTTAATGTCACCATTTTCCCTTTAGCATATCTCATCCCAATCCCTTTATTTGTATTTTGTCCCTTTCTCCTGGTTTCTCTCGCCTTTAATTCAACTAATGTTATCATTTCTAGTTCAGTCTTTTTGTCCCAATTTTCACCCATTTGTCCAAGTTTTTCTTATTTACATTTTTAACTGACATATGGACTTAAATTAGGTTTGAAGTTATACTGACGTTCCAACAACAGTAAGTCACGAATCTCTTCCCGTTAGATCCCAATATAGAACCGGAACAGTGACAGAGGTTGCTCACGAAGACGCTCAAAAGCAAGACATCAGAAAGGAAATGAAGAAAGCGTGAGAATGAAACAAAAAAAAACTGATTCTTCTAAAACTGGAAAAGGATCTGTTTTTAAACTGATGGTTGTATCATTTTCAGCAGCGGTAAAAAAAAACACATCGTCCTTCAGTAATGAGGCAAGATTTTAAGTGTTTAGGTCGTCGGTCTGGTCTTTCTTTTCTTGCTTGAATCCTTCCTGCCCTTGGCCGACCAATCCTGGCCCTGTCACGGGTGCAACTCCCATCAATCACCGCAGGTTCAAAAATGTGACTCACAGGAGACTTTACAAGGAGAGTGAGATGGTCAGAGTAAAAAAAAAAAAAGCCAGGTTTGCAGGATGCTTCACCAACATCTGACCCAGGTCTTTTTTTTATATATATATATATATTTCGCAGTCAACTGTGATGCATTCCGGTGCCATTCTATCAGCATTTTCTCTCTTCATTTTAAAGTTGCTGAAAACAACACTATGAATGGTGGAAAGATAAAGTATTCTCCCTCCCGCTATCTCTCAGCACCCTTGCCCCCGCCGCCTCCCTACATACACACCTCATTTAATTCAAATAGAACATCTAAGAGATGGGGAAAAGGGAAAAGTGCCCAACTCAAGCATTTTTTTTCTTTTTTTTTCCTTGTGTTTCTCTGTAATAAATCACAGGCCATTCTCTCTTCATCAGGATAGATATCACTTGTACATGGCCCGACATCCATCCTGGGGCTCTGACAACACACTGCTGTTTCGTGCTGAATTGGCACTACTTTGAGACTGAATTACGACGGCCCCGGCGCTCTCAGCCGGCATGCAAAGCAGCCCCGCGACTTGACATGTGGTCGCGCACCAACCGAGAGATCGCTCCCCGCTATTGCTAAAAGTGTCGTTCGGAAAGTTTTATAGAGCTGCTGTTTTTTTTTTAATGGCTTCTACATGAACATCAAATGTTTTTTTTTTATTTGCTTTTCCTTCAAGACAAAATGCTGTTAACGAAAGCAAACCTTGTTTATCTCTCTGTAGGTAAAATAGGTCCAAAAGTTTTCAACACATTGGATGGATCTATTGGCGGCTTTTGAAAATGTTTCTTTTCCAGTACATTTCCCGCCTATACCATTGAAAGAATTAGTCAAAAATAGTATAAACTTAGACAACATTAATTATATGTATAAAAAAAGCTAATGACTAACTAACTAAGTAACTAACTAAAGTAAAACGATCTGTCCTATGTCCCTATGTCACAAACAGACATACCGACAATTTAAAAAACCTTCAAATCAGGAATCGAACCAGCGAAAACCGATGTCATGGAAGTTCAAAAATAGCACTTGCGACCAACTGAGCTAACCTGGCTACTGACACGTTGTGAACATTTGGCGTTGCAACAATTAGGTCGCTTTTTTCCAACGCCCCAGAAACCATGGTCAGAGACCATGGTTCTCTGTTACTTTTGCGGCGTGGAGGTTGAAAACGCGACGTCACTGATGGGCTCCTCGAAAAGCGCCCCCTGTATATGACGAATGACGCCCCAAACCGAGATTATAATACGAACGTATATCAACACAGATATAGTTTCATCAGTTTGAAGGCTCTTACAAACATACAAAAATCCTCACTTAATATTTTCAAGCTAATAAATAATAATTTCCATTAGAAAACAAAGCCAAATCGTTCGGAGGGTGGCGCCCTCTATGGGCCAGTCACCACTGGTGGATCCTTTATGAAACGTAGTGGTGGTGTGATGAAGCTTCATGAATCAGTGTCATTATTTTCAAAGCCCACTAAATGGCGGTCTCTGCACTATTTTCCTTTGTTTGAACAACTTTTCTAATGAAATATCACATCATTTTTAAACTGATGGCGCCACCTACAGATCACTAAACGACATGGCACTGTTTCATGAAGCCTCATCAGACCATCTCTAATGAAACACTCAAAGTGAGAAGAAGTAAACATGCCTAGGTTCTGGAGTCATGGCTAAATGAAGCTTCGTGAATCAGTTTATTTAATATCAAAGTCTACCATAAGACTCTCCCTCCAAGTATAATGAATTGCTTTTGAAGACATTTTATTAAAATCCCCCAAAAACTAGCTTAAAATAGAACAAGCTTTATCAACCCGTGACAAGCGTTCTGTTGGGGTTCTGAGGTGTCATTGGTCCTTTAAGACCAACTGCAGAATTAAAAACACCACATTAACATGCTCTTGTTTGTTGTCATAATGGAGCCAACACTTGTTTATAAGGCCATCAGGTCAACAAGTCATTCAAGTGTCTAATCTTATTTTGGACTAGATATTACTAGACCTGATTATTGGATTACACAAACTAAAGTGCAAAGATATATTGCCTTATCTTAAGTTTTGTTTTCACTTATGTTTTTAAATACTCTGTTATTTTCTCCTTAACATTCATACTTATTGTGTCTACTTGCAGCTGCTGGTACAAACTCTTTATCCACAATCCCTGCTATGATAAAAAAAATATGGTGAACAAATTTGTTGTCATTATTTATTTAGAATCAGAATCAGAAACTTGTATTGCCAGTGCAACACAGGCATTTGTTGTGGTGGCACTGTTTTTTTGTTTTGTCATGAGCTAAAAACATTATTAGTCGTATTATAACCTGTGTTTTTTTATAAGAGACATAAACTTAACCAATGGTACCCAACTTTTATATTAACCATAGAACCGGTGCTTTGTCAGCATCATTTTCACGGATTGGACTTCCAATGAAAACAGAAAAAAGCAACAAAAAAATAGCATGACTAGCTGTAAAAGTGCGTGAAAAATACATCTCACCGTTACCATAGAGTCTCTATTTTATAAATTTTAACTAGTATACAGACTCTTTTCATTTTTATTTAACCTGAAACAAGTGTCATCAAATGCTATTTCCTAGAAATCCTATTCATTTTTTGTCACTTAATTCCTTATGAGAGTTTGTGGGGCTGGAGCCTATCCCAGTTTTTACGGGTGAGAGGCGAGGGACACCCTGGACAGGACGCCAGTCAATCGCAGGACACACAAAGACACACAACCATTCACACACACACACTCAATCCTACGGACAATTACCCCAAGTTCCCAATCAACCTCTGTATGTTTTTGGACTGTGGAGGAAACCGGAAGAAACCAAACGTCTGTGCCCCCCGAGATCCAATGCATTATGGTACCCCACCCCGACCCGGTGGTTGGGGACCACTGGACTAAACCAACATCAAAAATTAAAACTATTATTAGTACATACGAGTATTGGTAAAGAAGTTAAATTGAAAACCTCTTGTGGATTTAGGATTTTTTTTTGGTTCTATTCCGACCTAATACCTAAATTTAAAGGTTGACATGCTTGACACTAGGTTTTTAAAAAAATAGTCGTAGCAAACCCCGGATCACCGCACAGACAGAAAGTGAAAATAAACCCACACTAGCTCGGGCTCTTAGTCCTGCGTCTACAGACTCCCTTCTTCCTATCCGGTCAATTAAGTGTCTATTCTCTCCACCAGTCTGCAGCTGATCTGCAGTTTCACAGCTACATTTACTGCTTTTCCATTACAAACAAGATCAAGCCACAGCTGGGACTCATTGCTGTCTATGAGGAATGAGATTGAGAAAGCCCGGGCCACAAACTGAAGCTCCAAGCAGGTGACGATGCATCCGAGACGAGGAACCAAACGTGGAGCCTGAAGCCGAAGACCAGGTGTTGGTTCTGCGGCGTTCTTCAAGGAGTCTGGAGTCGATGTGATCCAACCGATGCCTTTAATGTCTCCAGTCGTTAAAACAGTGAAATGTACGCTAATGCTCCTTTCGGTCGGAACCATTACGGGCGGATTGTAATGACTACCTTATATCCAGCCTCATAATGGTCTTTTGTAGTGGTGACCATGGTTACAACCCTGTTGTCGTCCGACTGTCCTTCTGACCTGTCGTCAGCAGCGATCGATTCACCTTTTCAGTATCTTCCAATCACTGTCTTTCCTGGAGCCCCTTCGACCGGTTGCCATATTGTGAGGATGATTCTAGGACGAGCACTTTCTGATGTTTTCAAGGAATGTTAAAGAAGAGATTTTATCTTTTTCACTACTGACCTTGGGTGTTCCCTATCCTTGGCCTATGACGAATCCTAACAGCAACCTCAGGGAAGAAATTTGGTTGTTGGTTTTCGTGAGGCACTGTCGGCCAAGGGTCTCAATTAAAATGCATTATTCTAATGGATCACAAAAAATTATGAAAAACATTTACGGTAATTTTTAAAAAAAGAAAGAGATTTGGCTCTGCAACAACGCGGAGATCTCATATCTTGTCCTAGTGCCATAAGATAGTGGTTCCCAATCTACCAGTCTGTGGGGCATTCGAAAAAATATTTAATATAATGTCTGTTCTATTGATTATGAACAACTGAATTGTGTTTCGTTATGAAAAAAAGAAGCGTTAAATCTGAAATAATATTAGTTACTTTTAAGTAAAGTTTACTCGAAAAATAAACCAGTCAACTATTGAAATTGAGTTTTACTGGGTTTTTTTTGAAGGTCGGTCCGTGACATAAAACCGATATTTGTCCCAAAAGCCAAAAAAGTTAATTTATTTTAGTGCTTTATAGGTTGTTTTTTTTGCCCTTTTCCCTTTTTTTTTCACAGCAGCACATTGAGGCCATACACGTTTTTTTTCTTATTCGGCTAGAAGATTAATTTTATTTTCTGTTCCATTGATTATGATTGTCTGAATTGTGTTTCGTTTTGAAAAAAAACGCATTATCACTGAAGTAAAATTCACCTGTGACACTTGACAAGTCAAGAAGCTTGTTTCAGTAAAGTTTACTCAAAAAAGAAACCTGTAATCTATCAAAATTGGGTTTTAACGTAAGGCATTTATAATAAATAAAAACAACATATATTGTCCCATAAGCCAAAAAAGTTGATTTATTTTAGTGTATTATTGGTTTTTTTTTGCACTTTTACTTTTTGAACGCAGCAGCGCATTGAGGCCATAGAAGTGTCATCGACAACACCTTCAAAATCTACATAAACACAACATAATACTTCACGGAATGTAAAGTTTTCCAGTTTCTTTGCAGACCGACAAACTGACAAAAGCATAAAATCCTTGGCTGAGGCAACAACCGTCTTAAGTACTAACGGTTGAAAAACTTTCAGCAAAAACAACTAAATAGTTTTAATAACATGTTCAGGTGTGGAATAGATCCCATTTCTGGTTATATTCATATCTAAGTAGGGATTTTAGATGATTTATAATCAAATAAAATCCATATTATTGAAGAAAAGTTAAGCTTTTTCTTAATCTGCTAGAAGCTACATTAAGCCAGCATCCTATACTCTGACTGTTCCACTAGTCTACGTAGATAAAGATTCTTGGGAATAGTAACTCATGAATTACAGGGAAAAAAAAAACAGGAGGACGTGAGAATAACTGTATGACGACATAGAACTTGGCCATTCCAATGTGTCAGTCGGAAGGAAAGGATCTTCCCAGAAGCAAGCATCCGCTGTTGTGTGAGAAAACCTCCGCATTAGAAACCCGATGACTAACACCGTAGCTGCTGCATCATCCACTGAAAATGTTATCGCTCCACTGTGGAGAGTCCTAGTCGGATCCAGCGCTTGACGCCTCAAATTCCGTAATGAATTCAACTGCTGACTGGGACGGCTGAAGAGTTGACGTCGCTGGATAAGTGAGTCGGGGGGGTTGACAGCAAACAAATCTGGAAAGTTAATCAGTAATCCAAGTTGGTTCTGCGGCTTATATGTGACAAAGAGAGCAAGACAAATGTGTTCTTTAATCAGTTAAAGAGCTCCAATCCCCCACTGAGTGATCTTCCCCTTTAAAGTTGCATGTGGTGCAACCTGCAGTTTTCTGCAATCACATTTCACTGTGTGTGTGTGTGTGTGCGTTTGTGTGTGTTTGTGTGCACTCAGCATCGTGCAGGGAGGATGTTTTGGCTTTTTTCTACACAGTTGTTGTTTATATTAAATTAGATTTTGTTCTGTGAAACATGTTTAACTTCACTATGAGTCAGGTGTGATCAAAATATCTCAACTTTTATGTATCAATGCAACTACTCGTTGAAGGTACATTTTATTATAGAAAGTGATACCGTCTTGTTTTTTATTCCAAGAACGGCCTTAAATAACATCATCTGTTAATGAATAAACCCAGTTAAACCCAAATTAACCAAATTGATCAAATACTGTATATTTATACAGATTTTTAGATTTTTTGGGAGTTAGTCTTGGTAATTCACCCTCAATTCTTGGTTCAGCCCCAAATATCCAACGTTATGATAATGGTATTTTTAAGTGCCAAGAAAAGATGTGACTAAAAAGTTGATTAATTCATATATTGGCTTTTATTTAGTGATATTCTCAGAAGGTTAAACACATAAATATTGCATCGTTCTGTAACCATCGGAAGGTCATAAAAAGTCTTACGTACATATCCTCCAAAAACTTTCCTCATCATATTCTCCCAGTGATAATTTCAGAGTGTGTCAAAGAACTCCTCCTAGTTTAGATTGAAAATGTTGCCGTATATATGTGTGTGAGTGTGTGTGTGTGTGTGTGTGTGAGAGAGTGTGTGTGTGTGGACTTAATTTCTTTGCTACAAGGTTAAAGAAGCATATTTGTAGTATCACCAATGAGCAATTATTTAATGTGTGGTTTAGCTGGGTCATGTATTTTATCATTCAATAAATGCATACACATTTTATGGGTCATCACTTTTATGGATACCACATCATTATACAGTGTTACGACCCGCTGTGCTGACACACACAGAGGTCACGAGTCAGAGGAACCATATGCCTACGTAATGTGCTTTCATTCGTTAGTTCACGCCGTCATTTTACCTTGACTTTTTAGAAGACGCGCTCCTGTCGCGAAGGGATCTTGATTCACCTTTTATTATTTTAGAGAGAGAGACACAAGCATATGAGGCGTATAAAAATGTATTATTTAGAAGTGATTGAGTCATGAAATTAACATAAATAAAATGGAAAAGAAAGTATAAATAAAATATCCAGTTTGTCACTTTATCAGGTCAAGAGAAAGAGGGAAGAAGAGTCCCATGAAAATCCTAATACATTCAATTTTGATTAAATTTAAGCTGTATTTATTACGTACTTGTTGGGAAAAGCGCTCTACAAATGTTACTTACTTACTTACTTATGAAGCAAGTTTTCCAAAATGTAACCTTTTGTCAATCAAGGCTTATTTTCAATTACAATAACATCTTATTTAAATTCAATACATATTAAATAAAAATGATTTCCATCTCATTTTGCCAACTGTATAATTGTATAAATTTGAACTTGCTTTTTTGGGTAAATAGGTTCACAATTTTGTTTTGTTTTTATATCATCCTTTGTCATTTATATATTTTTCATTGATATAAAAATTAGTTTAATTCATTTTATTTAGACCTTTACTAGAACCTGCGTACCTAAATTACCCAGGTAACACCAGGTATTTCAGCCAGTTGCTGCATATATATATATATATAAAGCTAATATATACTGTATATACATATATAAAAACCTTTAATAAATCAGATCGATGGTGGTGTATAGAGTAATAATTTTCTTGATACAGAAAAAAAATTGCAAAATGATCATTTACATTATTTTAGCAATCCATAGCTTTCTAAATATTCACCTGAAAACACTTAAAAATGGGTGCAAATATCCTTAATTAAATGGTCATTTGAGAAAATGTTCTTATAGACACACACGTTAATTTTAAATCTGCCTACCCGCCTTAAGATTCAAAACATAACATGTATTTACGGCTAATACTTTAGCCTCGTGGTTCAGCTTCACGCAAGTCTTTAGCGCCAGACACGCCGGAGCTAACGTCGGCCGTGCTATCACTTTATTTTAGATGCTCGCCACCGTGGCCTACCATGTGTAATGAGGAGCCAGGTCTGATTACCACAGTGGCTGATTCACCAATGAGCTTCTTCCTTCCTCCTGAGCGGAGCCTTAATAGGAGCGCTGAAGACTCCTGGCTCTTTGTTCCGCTCGGTTGCTCACGGTGATTGGACCTGAGGAAATCCTTGTACATTTTAATGTTGATTACATCCCCTATTTTTTTTTTTTTTTTTTTAAACGGCTAATACAATAGCCGCTACTTCAGAGGGGGAGGCACTGGACGTGATGGATGAATAATTCCCTTCATCTTTGTTCTTTGAAGGACGGAGAATTGGACTTTTGGATGATTATTATTATTATTATTATGATGTAATTATTGCTCAGTTTAAAAACCCGGGTTTGTATTTCAAATCTCAGATCCTTCACTTGCATGCTTCAATATCTGTTTCAATAAATACATTTTCTCAGTTTTCCTGTATTTATAAGGTTAGATTTTGTTAAACGTACAGTATATTACAGGTAAAACCATTTAAAAACCAATAGCTTAGGGGAAAATGCGACCCGCCAAGTCATTTTATGTGGTCCGTCGGATTATTGTCTCAATTCAAAAGTAGATCAATTTATTTTGATATGGTGATAAAAAATGTACTATTGTCTTATATAAGATAAGATACGGAGATTATTGTTGATCAATATCGCAATCAGACTTCCCGTTGAGAATAGTTTGGTCAATGTACATTTTTAACAGGGATGAATTTACTTTCATTTCACTTTTTGTTGAAAAAAGTTTTTATAAATGTGAGGGAGAAAAATGGCTACTTCAATATAACGCTATTAATTTGTATAAATATTCAATCTCTTTACTTTATTTTTTTATCAAAGTTATTTTATGGTTTATATTTCAATTAAATGTGTTTAAATAATAGTATTTTTTATATTAGAATTAACATGCAAATATTCACAGTGTTTGATCATCATTGCGTTGAAATTAAACTTCGTCATTGCCTCTTTGGCAGCTAAAGGACAACTGAGGACGAGAGGATACAATCCACTCCAGCAGCTTTTAAGGCTGATGTTTGGACATAGTATGGTTTCAAAACAAATGAAAAGGGTTACGACTTCACCAAGAGCTATGCGGTCTGTAAATGCTACGTCAGAGTCAAGTACTCGGAAAATACTACATATATAGTATCACAATATATCGTATTGTTGTCACTGTATCGTGACACGTGTCGTATCGCCAGATTCTAGCCAATAAACAGCACTACGTAAACATAATTGCTGATCAATCTGAGTCTGTTGTTGCTTTCGGATTATTTTAAACCGACTTTAAATGGATAAAAAATGTTTAAAAATGTGTTATGTCGTTTGTTTGCGACCTCATTTTTTGCCGCCCGGCATCGGTCCCCGAATTAAGAAACGGTGTTGAGACCAGAAGAGATACGTGTCGTCAGCGTTTGTGTCATGACGAGAAGTCGCTGACTGATGTTGAAAATATCATGAGTGCAGAAGATGTATTACAGTGCAGCTTCCTGGCCCGAGGGTGCAGCACAAGCCACTCTTGCTCGGGATTCTCCCTTTCCTGCCAGAGTTCACACGGACTGCCGGGGCACACCACTGTTCCAATGCTCCAACACCATGGTCTACGATCCTCGGAACGTCTTCCTTCATCTCTATAAATGATCTTTTTCTTGGTGAGTGGTCAGCGTCAAAGGTTTTCCATTAGAGTTTAAAATCTAAACACATGTTAGCATGGAAGCTGAATCATGGTTAAGACACATACAACGAGCTATTTGATTTAAGGTGATATGATGAGATCGTGTCACGAGGAAGATTAGGAACCTCCAAGGGCCAAAGCTACCGTCTGAGTAAATGGATTTGTGGTGTCAAACGTCATTATGAGAATGTGATTAGCGTGATTATTATGGTACATCATTGGCTGATGTTTTTTATTGCAGGCTCCTTGAGACGTTTTCATCTGATCTAATGCTGAAAAATTAAACCACTTTTAGCATCTTTACAATGTGTGTATAATTTTGTAGTCCAATACAATTAGTAAAAAAATCAATTTTTACCATATTTATACTCAATCGTAAACACGATACTGACTTGTTATCACATATTTATCAAGTATTTTTAAAATCACTGGCTAAGACTTTTAAAACAAGACAAAATAATGATAAATAAATAGTATTTACAAATAAATAAGTGAAGATGAAGCGTCAGTGTTGTTCATTTCAAAGTCCATTAGATGAAACCGTCTCCTTTATAATCTATGGTCTTTTTGTAAACCTCATGTCAGAAACTGAGGGCGCCCCCTACTGAGCTTTAACAAAAATAAGACACTGTGTCATGAAGCTTCATCAACCCATCACTAGTGATCACTATCAATCTCGGGTGAATGTGGTTAACATGAGTCAAACATCCAGACTCTTTTTCCTACTCTTATCCCATTGACCCCTTACTCGGGAAAGAAAATAGTACTTTAGACGACAAACGTTCTGTAGATCCCTCACGAAAAGTAAGGATACAGTTGTTGGGCTACTGAACTGCTGAAACCAAACCCGCAAACCAAACCATCCTTCGAACAAGACATTTCTTAACCATGTTTTTACCTTTCCAAAAGGTTTTCTCACCATCTCAAACTCCACAAAACACAAAATACAACACTCAAATACATAAAAGTCGATTCATATAAGGCACATGTGTCAAACCGGTCCAGTAAAGGGCCGGGGTGGTGTAGGTTTTTGTTCCAACCAGTCAAGCACATAAAGTTGAACCAATCAGGCGTCTGAAGACAGTAATCAATTAATTGTCAGTCAGGTGTTGCTTGTTTAAACCGACACCTGATTGGTTAACTCATGTGTGCTTGACTGGTTGGAACAAAAACCTGCACCGTCTCGGCCCTTTTCTGGACCAGTTTGACACCCCTGAATTATAAGGTCATATTATCTCAATTTCTTCTTAGTTCTTAGATATTTATTGAATGTGGAATCATTTCCACACAAAAATCCTTATAAAGGCAAATTATTGAGATGAATGTTAATCATAATTTAGTTTTCTTAATTAAAAAAATATACTTTTTATGCGTATAAAAAAGCCACGAACAAAGCTTTAAATTTAAATCATACCTCCAAAATCAGGCCGTAAACGGATGTCATATCCTTTCAGCAACTTGTCCACGGTGCTCTTGGCCACAGACATTCCGGAACTTCCAGTGGAGCTGAAAGCAGAAAGGACACAAGTTTAAGTACAACCGGATGAAAATGGAATATTTGGCTTATTTAACTCACAATGACGCATGTTTTTTTTGTTTTAATCAATTTCAGCTGGAGTGAAGAAATTCCTTTCTTTGTTTTTTTCAAAATTCCATCACCGATGTTCGGGGATAAATACTAAAAACGGAAGTAACCAGACTAAATAGCAAAGCAAATTTCCCCTTAAAAAACTATCAAGTTCTTAAAAATGCAGTGTGTCATGTATTGAAAAAATACATTAATGACACAATTTATCTCGAAATGTACTGACAGAATGCCACTTAAGAATCTGTTAGAAATGAAAAAATGAAAGCCTCACTATGACAGCAAACATCTTTTTTAAATGATTTTAAAAACTAAAAAGAAATAACATTTTTTGGACAAACTTTGCATTTTCAAGCCCCGCTTCTGAAGACAGCCTGTTTCAAAGGTACCTGTTAGTATCAATATCTGTATTGATATGATCATAACTTAAAAAATAAAAAAAATTACAAGTTGAAGATGGGAGAATACATATAGTTTAAGCTAAATTAAATTTAAGTCTCAAAGAGGGCTCAGTTTCCAATACGACCGACATAACTAATACTCTGGTCCGAGCAAAATAGTTTATTTGAGACGTTTACGGATTTAAATATATTGCTTTAATGTAATAACTTTTGTTGACGCTAGCTTTTATTTTCTGAAATCAGGATCAATCTAATTATTCAAAGCTATAAATAGGAAATAAAACTGTAAACTGAGTTCCGACGCAGGGCTTTGCCAGTATTTGAATTAAGAGACTTGTTTCCTTGAGTCAACATTTTGAAAGATCAATTCAATTTTTGACCCGTCACGACAGCTCAACGTCGTCGTCAACAACCATCATGACTTTTTCTTTTGTCAGTAGAACAAAATCACATACAGATGCATCTTTTTCAGCCATTTTCATCCAGATTTACCTAGAGAAAAACTTTATTTTAAGACAGCAATTTTCGTGAAAGGGTGTCTTCGTTAAAGAGCTTCTGACACTTTTCATGGAGCTAAATTAT
The DNA here is from genome assembly GCF_982586985.1 of Callionymus lyra. Classification (NCBI taxonomy): domain Eukaryota; kingdom Metazoa; phylum Chordata; class Actinopteri; order Syngnathiformes; family Callionymidae; genus Callionymus; species Callionymus lyra. The sequence goes on from NC_141831.1 coordinate 14,524,038, forward strand.
CATATTTTAAGGTCATAATCATTATCATAAAGACAAGTGTTTCTAGGAAGAAACACTTTTTGCCAGGACATCTCAATTTAAAGTCATATAGGGCTTTTTCAAATTTGCCAAATCTCTTTGTATTGAGGTGCAGCTACCTGAATATTACTGCGTATACGGGGTCACATAGGACTGACACCAACCTCTCGCTGGACACACAAAGACAAACAAACACTCACACCTACAGACAATTCAGATCAAGGGTCAACTGATGGCGCCCGATAGGCATTTTCTAAAGATAGAAATGGTCACAATGGAGTTCCGTTTTTAAATGTTCTTTTTTTCAAGTATATAAAATTCGCAAATGAATAATTTTCAATACAAATAAAGCCGGTTCAGTCCCTTACTTTAACGGTTTTAATGCATATTACATACATTTTTTTGGGATTATTGCCATCATTATTATTACATAAAAGTTCTATCCATTTTAATAAAGTAACCCTCGGTCTCAAAATATGACGTAGATCAACCTCTCTGTGTTTGCGTTAGCCGCTGCGCTAGTATGCAAAAGATGAATAGAAGTGTTTGAGTCACATTGTTACCCAGCTTCCATGTAGCAACAGGTGCAAATAAAAGTTTAGGAGAAAAAGCAGAATTTGAGCTTGAAATCATTGTCGTACGGTTGCCTTGCTTACTGAGGATTTAGCCGCTTCCTTGTGGGGACGGTGGAGCCAGGTTGACTCTTGAAATGGTTTAACGTGTTGTTGAGCATCTATTGAGTCTTGATCTCTACGGATAATCATAAAAAGTTTTAAAGAATGTTTGCGTTCTAAGCTAATTTAGCATGACATGGAATTTTTAAAATAAGGACCGTCTGGGGAATGGAGAGACAGGGTCTCCTCTGGTCTAACTGCCACACAAATGTAACATTAGCAGCGTGACCTGCATCACCTGAACGAGGCGAGCGCGATCCCTGTGTGCATGGACAAGGGTTGGATATGATGGAGGAAGTGGCTCTTAAATTGGTCCCCTGGTAGACGCCGCAGTCAGGAGCCAGACTGGGGGAAGCGCAGTTCAATTAGCTCAAAGGTAACGCAGATGTTTATCAGTCGCAGGACTTGCGGGTTTGTCACCTGATAGGTCCATTATGAAGGAAGTGTATTAGACCGTAATTATCAGTGTACACTTGAAGGTAGTCGTGACAGAAAACTTATTAGCTAGAATAATAAAGAAGGATTAAAGAATAAAGCATTTGAGGTCGTAAGAGTGAAATAATGTAAATATTTTTGACGAAAACAAGACTGTTGGGGGTGAAACTGAGACAAAAATGTAAACAAAACATTATACGTATACAAATTAAAGCATGATTGTTATAAAAGTATATATATATAGTTAAGTTAATTTATCAATAAAGAACATTGAATTAATTGATTTATACAGCAGTTAAATATATGGTTTAATACATTTCGTTATAAGGTTTAACGTTACACTTCAACAAAAAATGTAAAGTAAAACAAGTCAAAAACATTTAGGATATACATTATTTTGAGACGTTTAGTGAGTAATCCTAAATTCAGATTGACCTCTTAGTTGGGGCCAAGCTGTTGGGGAGGATTGTTTGAATTAAATGACTTCTTTTTTTCTTTTTTTTTTAGAATGTAGACTATAGCTGTGGCATCCGCAGACATGGAGAAGGTGAAGGCCAGCGAGGAGATTCATCATCAGAAAAATCATGAAAACAAATTGATTCTCAACGTTTCTATAGTACAATTCCCCAGTGATTGACATGTCATGAGGATAGAAATAATTTAAATATATATGTTTTTCTTTACATTGTCAAGATGAAGCAGCAGGTTTGTGATCCAGTGATTTCCTTTTGTATCCTCTCCCCTCAAACCTCTGGCTGAGGTGTTACCCCCGGAACGAGCCCCAACAAATCCCTGACATCGGGAGCGTCTTTCCAAATAGGCTTGTTGCCGTGCACGCGCATGTTTTAATGGTTCACGCAGATGGGCCGCGGTGCCCCCCTCAGAGTTAGGGCCCCGGGTACCCCCCTGGTAATGCGATTTGCCACATCTCAGCACCCCCTTTTTTTTTTCTTTTTTTTTTTTTCTTTATTTAAAAAACATCAACCGATGATCGAAGGTGTTGCCATCTTACCTTACGAAGCATGCGAAGGACAAAGCCGCCAGAGCTGAGAAAATTCCACATATTTTATCTTCCTGACGACCCAACATCTCCACAAATCCTGTTTTTTTTTGTTTCTTAATCCAACCAGTCCTGTGGTCGCCCCCCTCCCCTCCCTTCGCAAAAGTGTCAACTACAAAAAAAAAATAAAAATAAAAAAAAACGTGTCCACTAATCTACAACTGAGGCATCTTGAAGAAAGTATAAGGTTTAAATAATCGAATGTTTTTTTCTTCTTTTTAGTTGAGCGCTCCGCCTGAGCTATGGAAATCCGTGCAGGTCACAGAGACCCTCGACCAGCACCAGCAGATCAGACATGTTGGCTCAAAAAAAAAAAAAAAAGGCAGCTTCCAAACAATAGTTTTCGAAACTGGTGCAAGTCTTTCCTCGGCATGTGTGAAGGGGATTCTTCAGCCTTCAGATCGGTGGATGAAATGTCCAAATCTGCAGAAGAGGCATGGTTCCAGCGCGGCTCCAGACTGCTCCAATAATAATAAAATAAAATAAAAATAAGACCCTCGCTCCTCGCTGATGTTTGTCTCAGCTGCCGGTACACGTTCTGAAGGGTGTGTAAAAAAAAAAAAAAAATTAAAATCTTAAATCCTTTATTTTCCCCCCTTTAAGTCGCTCCTGCTGATGATGTAAATCAGCGCTCGGTCGCTGAGGGGAAAATGCACATTGGAAAAAAAGCGCTGGCTGATATCTGATGCAGACGTCACAGCAGCCGATATCACTCCTCTTCTGGCTGGAGAGAGAAAGAAAAAAAAATTAGCTGGAGAAGAATATGGACGGACCCGGATTCGCCAGTGTCACTGTTTCCTTTTTTTGTCTTGTGTAAATCAAAAGCTGGAGTGTGGAAAGTCCTCCCGCATCCTCTGTTCAAGCCATAAATGACGCGTAATTACGCTGCGCTCCGGTTACACTGGATCCAACGGGAGGAGCGACTCCTCACAATACCGACAGAATTTCCAGCAGTAACCCCGAAATTATGTGGATGTTATGACAGATCGCTTACATTCCTTTGAATGCCAACACGTCTATCAACCTGTGTTTCCCATAAAATCCCTCTATTTCCCCTCTCACACACACGTTCAGATTTTTTAATTCCAAAATATTCCCGCTGCACCCCCCACCCCCTTCCAAAAATAAAAAATAAACAAAACACCAAAATTGAAGAAATCACACCAGCTTTATACAAGGGATAAGAGGTTTTCTTCGGGGATGCTGTGCCGTCCAGTTGCTAGGCAACCTCATCCGGCACCGATGCAGTTGTGGTGATTCGAAGATTCTGCGCAAAGGCTCGCTTAAAGGAGCAGCGTTGTCACCACCGGTGGGACAAAAGGAGACAGGAACCATGGAGCATGGAAGCATTCCTGCTCTGCCAGGGAAAAAAGAAAAAAAAAAAAAAAGAGGAGGCAGAGCCATTTACAATAATGCATGATGGGGAGGAAATGTGGCGTGTCGGCTAGAGGGGGGGAACTTGAGGGGGTGACCATCACACACTTTTGCTTTATCATCATTGTCCCTTATCCTCATCATCATCAACAATGATGTGTGTGTTTGTGTGTGTGTGTATATATATATATATAACAACATGTTTTCCCCATATTATTATTATTGTAGATTGACAGTAGTAGAATTCATGTAAAAGCTGCCGATACAAGTTGCATAAGAATTATATATAATTATATTTTATCATTCTCTTAAATTATTGTTTGTTTTTTTGTGATTATCTGTTTTAAAACAAAACAAAAAAAAAAGTATAATTTATTATATTGTGTTAAATTAGAAATTCTATGAGTTGCTATAGGTCTTACTTTTATTACTCATGATACAATCTTGTTAAAAGTTAGCAATAAACCCATGTATGTTTTTTGGACTGTTGGAGGAAATTGGAGTGATTTAAACTCACACGAGAATGTGGAGAACATACAAACTCCACAAAGAAAGTCCACATGTTGATGTTCCAAAATTGGAACCAGGAACCTTTTTTCTGTGAGACGCTATCCACTATTCACCCCTATTTTATATATAGTTATTAATAACAATAAAATAAATAATATTGTGTAACATAAGGACTTAGTGGCCAGATGTCTCACCAGTGTTTCCGTGCGCAACACAATATAGCTTGTTAAAATTAAATAAAATAGGAATACAATCAATCTCGAATATGAAGTTTGTTACTTTATATACATGTATGTTAGTGGGTTCCCTCAGATATAAATAGCAGCACATGGTTAATACATTGTTGCCTCAAGTCAATTGTTTTCCCAATAATAATCCACACATTTCCAACAGAAATTCTCAAAAAGTATAAATATACATGTTGAATTTTGCGCTTTCAGATGAGAAAACCTCATTTAAATCCTGAGTAGGACTCAAGATTGTCTGACATCATTGAAAAGGTCTTGCGAGGTCACAGGCGAGTCAGACCACAAACACCAAGCTGGCGTAGAATCAAAAAAGCGAATCTTGTCAAATCCAAACGGTGGACTGTTTGAACATGATCGGCTTCTTCAGACGGGGTCAAAGAAAGCAACGGCGCCTATATGTGAAAATAAAGGTTTCACTGGAGAAAAAAAAAACGACATCCCGGCCCCTCATTGACTGCAGTGATGAGAGAGGAGGCATCAAAAACACGAGGCTCACGGCTCTGAAGCACTACCTTGAAACAGGCTACCAGGCAATAGTTGCTACGCTACGGCGTGGAGTCCAATCAAAGCGCAGCGTTCGCTTGTTGAAGCCGAGCTGCAGCACAACCTTCCCGACACAGGAATTCATCCACTTTGTCTGCATCGCTTCTCAGATACTTCACACAGCTGGAATGATACAGCGAAAATCTCACACACACACATATATATATAAACATTAATTCATGGCTATTATCAGGGTCATCTTTAAACTTGAGAAGTTTATTGACCAGAGACAGTAAGGGTGTGGAGAACAACCAATAAATAAGTGTTTTTCTTAAATTCCCTGAGACACTAAATAAAAAAAAAACATTTGTATAATAACTGTTAAACACAAATAATGTGCTCAATGAAGCGGACAGTTGAACCACCAATACAGGGGCTTATTTTCTGGACTTACTAGGAATTTTTGGCTCATTTAGTCGCCCACATTGCGTGATAACAAAAACAACAGTAAATTAAAAAAAAAATGTTCTGCATTACTATTAATATCACTATTTCCACATTTCCAGTAATATTTTCAGCTTGAACAAGCTGTTAAAAGACTGATTTTTTCTGGGTGACCGGTCTTGACACCTTATGTGTGTCCATGTGAGACAAAGTACATTTCATTTCCAAGAAGATAAAACAAAAAAAAAACGACGGAGCAAAAGCACTTTACCTCAATGTTTTTAACTAATCCATGACAACAATTCAGTCTCACTATTCCAACACTAGAGGGCGCCAGAAACAGTATTTTAAATTCTACAGTTTTGGTCTTTAAGACTTAAAATGAAGCCATCTTGTGTTTGTCTATTCCATAAAAATGAACAGTGTCAGCAAAAGACGTTTCTAGCCTTTTTTGCCTCAATATATATAAATATCGATATCCTATGGACATAGTGGCTAACACAGTAGTGATGGTCTGATGAAGCTTCATGAAGCAGTGTCATTATTTCCAAAGCCCACAAGATGGCGGTGTCTGCAAATCTTTTCTTTCGCTTTGAACAGCCATCATAATGAGAAATCACATCATTTTTAAATTGATAGCGCCACATACTGACCTCCAAACAGTATGACACCGTTTCATGAAGCTTCATCAGCCGATCATCAGAAAAAAAAAAAATAGCCTCTTGACACTGAAATGTGGACTTTTGGCTACAACATTTTTTTTTCAAATATCACCAAAAACTTGAGAAAAAGAGATAAATATAAGAGCATTAGAATAATATAATAGATAATATATTCTAATACTGTATGTGTGTCCGACATGTTTTTTATTGGAGATTTTTCAATATTATTAATAAAAACATCTTTCATTATGTGTCCTTTTTATACCGTTTTCCGCTTAAGATCTCCTTAAAAGATTCCTGAACAACATCCAATGACCTTTTGTCCAATCAATTACCCACGATGCAAAAACAACATTAATAAAAACAGCATAACTTTACTACATGTATGAAACTTGTATAATCCAACATATGTAATATTATTATTATTGTGTATTTAACTTGTATAAAGACAAAACAAATAGATCCTTAATTAGAAAAAAAAACTGATTAATCAACATTAAAACCAAATATATTCTTCACCAAAGAGTACAAAACCTCTTTGGTACGATAAGCGTATTCCATTTGTAAAATCCCACAAGGCGTTTTATTGATACAATGAAGATGAATAATTAAGTATTTACAAAGGTCCGGCACAAGGTTAATCTCGTAATGGTTTATCAATATGAAACAACACATGTGCTCCACTACGCCTCTTTCTGTTTCCATTTAAATCCTTTTAATATACAGTTCATTATCCACTAGTTGGCAGTAAAGATACTTCTAAAAGTTTGTTTTTAGCAGTTTAATACGTAAAGAAATGTACATTTTTAAAGAAAAAATTAGGTCAAGAATGTCGTTTCATAAATCGTCAAAATAATATCCAAAATAATTACACTAAAAGTATTTTCACAGCTTTTCCAATCTGTATTCTATATACGATTTCTACCACTGAATGAAAGGGTTAATGAATTGCTCACACAGATAGATATTGCCATGGCAACAGCTGCGTGACTGCTTGCAGCTTGTATACACATGGAAAAAAAGAAAAAAAGACAACAATGGCGCTAAAGGTGTTTTAAAAATTCCACGATCCGGATGTTTTTAACTATGTACGGTTTTGTTTAAATAATTGTTACTACGCAATAAGGGTAGCCGCCCCCACCCGCCCCCCCACTTCCTCATCCCTCAATTTAAAATGAATGGTATTGACACACAATCGCACACATTAAGTAGAGAATAAATAATTGACAATATGATACAGACTTCGGGCAAGATGCTTTATGATTTTGCTAAAGGTCCCGTAAACCAGTATACACGATATATACACACATTGATATGGCTGATAAACAAGTCTTTTTTTTTTTCCAACCCTAACATATACATATTTATATATTCACACACACACTTAGACACACACATGCATAAAAAGGTGCTGAGTCAAGGCCAAGTCAGATGCTGTTATGGGCCGTAACCTTTCAACTTACACTTCAAACCAAGGGCATTCTTGTAATCTAGGGCCACGACCATCACCCTCCATAGCCGGCCCTATTCGGCCAGAATGAGTCCGAGCATCGAACGCACTTCGCCGAAAGAGAGAACACATTTTTGTACGTGGTTGAATTTGCTTGGAAACTTGATGATTCTTCCTCCCCCCCCGCACCCCTCCAAGTAATTCCTTTTGGGATCCAACCCACAAGTGTGATGTTTTAATTGATGAGCAAGCTCACCGCTACCTGACGTTACAAGATTAGAGGACCATCAGTGCTTATCACAAAGACACAGAGAAGTCATAAAGAGAACGAGTGGGAAGCTCCGCCATGGTGTCAGGCAGGTACGTAGGACGATATCATCATATTTGCTTAATGAGCCAGTGATAGGAGTTCAATCTTTTTTTTCGCTTCTATTTTTTTTTTTTTTTAGAATCTGGCTATTAGTCTTCATACAGTAACAAGATGTCTTCGATTGTGTTCCCCGCGTAAACATCTCGTCTTACCACAGCTCGACATCTGTTTTTCTTTATTATCTCTTAGGCTTTTTTCTTGTGTTTTGTTTGTTTTTCGGAAGACTCAACGATTTTTTTCATGTCTCTTTTGTTGCAAGAACGTACGTAGTTATTCCAAAAAAAAACAAACAACTGTAGACAATCTAGTTTAAAAGGTGTAGGGAATCCTAATGAATGGTTTTCATTCACAATCGAACAATAATCTCCTCACCTGGCTGCAGATATATTAAGGTCATCTCATGTGATTGAGCAATAAAAACTATCGCCCTCACAGGAATTTGGAGGCATTATTTACGACCGACATCCTTTAAGATGAGATTCGCCTTTAATGAGCTCACGTCTGCAGGCTGACTTCAGCTTTTTTTTTATATATATGTACAGTATATATCACCCTGCACATTTTTACACACGATATATACAGTAAATTTGTATTTTTTAATTATGTGATACAATAATTCATGATCTTTATATGGCCATTATTACAGAAGATAGAGCATTATTCAAATAATGAAATTAATAATAGAAATATTTAACCTTTAAAAAAACAACACTAAAAGTATTTGCTTTAAAATGTTTTTTTTTTGCTTGTTATCATTTTAAATGTGTCTTTAATAATGTTAATGTGAATAAAAAGACTAATTTATGCAGTTTTTAAGTTTTACCCAAAATCAGGTAAAGTATATTATATATTATCAGGGTATTAAAAAGGGTTAAACAAAAAAAAAAATCATATAATTATTAATGGCTATGTTTTTTTTTTTACATGTATGCTGTTATACACATTTCCTTTTATTCCTGGTGGAAAAATGACAATAAAAATAATATTTTAACGAATAGTTTAACTACACAAAACCGGAAGTAATATCTTTCTTGTTGATGAATGTTGATGATGTTGTGTTTCCGCGTTACTCCTGAAATGATTAATGTACTGATGACATTGATCTTTAGCTCCGTTGTGTATTGTTGGGTAATGTGCCCTTATTGTGACCTGATGTCCTGCTCACTGTTGTTTTTTTTATCTCCTGCCGAGGTAATACAAATACAAAAGTCGGTTTCTCTATCAATTCTATTAGTAGATAATGTGTATATATATATATTTATATATATAAATTCATCTAAATTCATCAATAATAATGGTTAATTTGAGTAACTATTTAATATACAAATTTGTCGAATACGTTAAGTACTTAATATCTTGGTTAAAGAAAAAAATTAAAATATGAATGTTTTTTTTCCACCAAAAGGCACATTTTATTAAACTGATTGAATTTATAAACCCATAAAAATGAAAAGGACAATAACTAATAAAAAAATAATTGTTATATTCATGATTAAAAAGGACATTCTTTTTTTTTTAGGGCCCAATAAATACGGTCACATGGCCACATTTGGCCCCATACTCCACTTTTCCTAGGCCTACATGTGTAGATATTTGTACTTGTATTCTTTTTGAAAAATCTAAAGACGAAAGGTCATCAAGTTTACGTCGTCACTGGTCGACACCATTTCCCCGTCATAAACAGAGGTCGTGTTTGTCCGACACGAGAAAATCCATCTGAATCTCAAGTATTTTCGAATCCAATCCGAGGAACTGATGGACACCATGTATCACGCGGTCGCTGTTGTCAAGTCAAGGCTGGAGGTATTAATCACACGTCAGCCTACGGGAAAACCTTGTCCCCTCCACGCATGTCTCGTCGTCGTACGACTGAAAGACTCCACGCGCTCGAGTCAATATTTTAGGGGGTTTACCTTGTGCGGAGACAAGCCTTGCGCTGTCGCTTACGCACGAATATAGATTCACGTTGAGATTGACGAGACCGAACAGGAGGATCGTGGATAGATTGCTGTTCCCACACACTTTGACCCGGAACAAGGAGCCTCAGCTGCTCCTCACACCGGCCACTGAACAATATGTGACTGGAATAAATCACGGGCGAGACACTGGTATGCTCATTTGAAATGGAACAGCATGTCGTCTCCTGTCTGTGCAGCATGGAAGCCCTTTTAGCATCAGTTCCAAAATAAGCTAAAAATATAGATTTGTTTAATTCTTTCCCAATATTTTCTCTTGTCAAGGTGTTGGTACAAGAGGGGCATTACAATGGAACAGTATGGAGGGATTTGTATGTTTTTTGAGTGTGTTTTTGGACAAAGAAAAGTGAGCACGGTTCACAAAATAGACATACATTTCCGCCTATTTCAAAAATAAACGTATTTATTCTGAAAGTAACGCCAGCTCTTAGTTGACATGAGGACGAGTAGAAAATAAGTGACATTTAATTTAGGGTGAACTCTTAATTAATTCCTAGATTTGAATTTATGTTGTTGTGTTTTCCTTTTTTCTTTCATTTCAGGAAGAGGCAAAGTGTTTTGTATTCGTGCAAATGTACACAAATATTTTAATAATAAGCCAAACACTAGTGATGGTCTGATGAAGCTTCATGAAGCAGCGTCATTATTTTCAAAGCCCACTAGATGGCGGTCTTTGCGCTATTTTCCTTTAATTTGAACAACTGTCATAATGAAAGATTATATCATAATAAGGCGCCACCAGCTGAGCACTCAACAATACTAAGGATCACGGAAGCAGTTGTGAGAAGTAGTGATGGGTTGATGAAGCTTCATGAAGCACATGATTGTCATATCTTCCATTGAACAGACTTAGTGACCTATACAATATAGAACAATGCTTGATGGTGCTTTAGAACTCCTGGGTTCTTTCTGTGGGGGATGTGGAAGGAGGATTTAGACTAATAGGATCACCATTACTGGGCTCATGATGTTAGGAGCAGGTGGTTTTACTCGTGCAATGTCGGCCGCAACTTCCAAACTGGCTTACCTTTTTTGAAGAGTCAATATTCACAATAAAGCGTTGCACGAGCTACATCGCAAACTGGATGCTATTCAAGTCCAGATTACTAGGATGGTTTTGGTTCCTGGTCTTCATCCATGGAGTGGATTACACCTTGAGTTCACCGCCAAGACCAGTAAAAGAGTCAAAATTCTGACCCAAACATTATCTAAAGCCCACCCGCTCCTAGCCTCATGGATTCTACAGACCCTCCTGGCCCAGCCCCGAAGACAGTAGCCCATCAGAAGGCAGAAACTGGAAAATGAACTTTTGAACTGGGAGACACAGTTCAGGGTCGCAGGACTCTATAGGCCACGCTGGTTCAACGATAATAAAGGACTTCATCTACAGAACCCCACTAAAACCTTATGAGTATTACTGAGGTTTCACGAAACAGTGTTCTCATTAGAAAAAGGCCACTAGATGGCGGTGTCTGCTCCTTAATTGTTTAACAACAAATCCAACGAAACCTCAAATATGTTTCGTAAACTGAGAGCGCCCCCTTCTGATGAAACATCTTCAGCCGTTTCATGAAACTTCCCTATTACTTCGGATCAATTCTAAATTAGCATATTTCTGGCTAATCGTGAAAAAAAAATCCTGGAAAATCTTCTTCCAACCTTTCGTTTTATTCATGCGTGTAGAGATCATTTAGTCTTTCATCAATGTTATAAGGAGTAGAAGGTCAACATGATCATTTTAGCCCCTTTGTTTTTGTTTTGTTCTTAAAATAAAAAGAACTCGCATCAAAAGCGTTGTAATCGGGATCTTCTTACACGGAGGAAAGAGTCTGGAAGAAGGAGCAGACCACGGTGACAGATGGCTCATGTATAATGACCCACAATGATTATCAGGACGAGGCGCTGCCGAGTTTTATTGTCCCTCCTCCTGACTGGTTGTTAAAAATTAACCCCCATAAAGTCTGACCTCAGTTTCCCTCGTGCCCGGGGAACGGTTTTGCTGTGGCGAGAGTACAAATCAAAAACATGGAGACGAAATAATTGTTAGGAGAAATCGATAAAATGTTCTTAATTTCATTTTATGATTCTTGTTTTAAACCTTTCCTAAAACTGAGGTTAAAGTCAACTAAAAACTGAAAATTATTGGAGGGTACACATTGTCCCATAAACCTTTGGTTATAGTTGGAATAGTTTGTGTTCAAAAAAACTATAGTTGAATCAGATACAAACATTTAAGGATCATGGTAAATGTGACTGTCTCTTGAAGTGCAACTTCCACTAAAACAGTTTCAAAACAGAATGTCAGCATGCAACTAAAAACCAAGTACTCGGATCCATCAGTTTTACTGCTTTGACAGCCAAGGTTGCTGCAACGTTGATTGTATACATAAAATCCATTTTGACTTACAACGACTGCCAAATGCTTTAACTTGACGACACCAAAAACTCTACCAGGTGCTGGATTCCACGTTCAGAAGCTGGAATTTGTCCCAATATTTGAGACAATCAGTGATATTTTCTTCTAATATATGGCTTCCAGTTGTGTATTAATTTAATTTCTTAGTTGAGAGTTGAGCCATAAACTTCAATAAAAGTCTAAGAAACAAGAAACTTTGTCCATAATAACTCCGGAAAACTGAAGATCACTTAGGCTTAAGAGTTGAAATCAATCAAACAGATAAAATCTAAAAAATACAAAAGGTAATGCCGAATAGCATCCCAGGGTTTTGAGCACCATTGGACTTTCTTTCCACTTCTTGTACTTTTTCTTATAACTATAATTTTGAGTAGGTTTTCCATATTTGGGGGATTTTTAGTTTTCAATTGAAGGTCAGCACAACTAACACGGTCATTAGCTGCCGTTTAAATCTCCCCCTCTAACCACTCTGCCGAGATGCTGTTTTTCAGTCTTCCGGAAGGTTTCTATCATTTTGTCCAAATAGTGACTGGTAAAATTCTTCCTAAAAACAAAGCAAAATAACAGCTTTAACTTCACAGAAATTTGAGAATCCTGACTTGGTCTCAATCATGACAGGTTCAGATCTTAATCAGAACCGTCGTCTTAACAAATATAAATAATTCATTAAATCTAATGTTATCCATTTAATTGCATTTTATTTTCAGGTCTTCCCTAAAGCCGTAGAAACACCAAAAGGTTACCTCCTGATTTTTATGTGTAGATGTTTTTCAATCTTCCCATTTTAGTGTTCATTTGTTTGACAATCTCCTCTACACAACGAAACCAATTTAAGTGATGGGTTTTACACTGAAGCATCTGTTATACTACCAGCATCCACATCAATCTCTTATATACATAAGGGTTTAATGATACAAAGAGGAAATTTAAGCCAAATCTGTCAATCCAACATACGGCTAATGAAGTAACATCCAAAACTACCAACCTACAAATGAATCTACACAACTCCTGCATTGTCTAGATTTCCGGGGAAACAATTGAGGTCATTTTCCATTCGACACAATTCTAATTAGGTTGTTGGTTCCGATGTCCGACGCCAACATATGCACAGCTTTAGTGGCACATTGCCACTTTCAATTCTATAGCGACCCCTTTTTTATGGATTTTCTGCTCTCCACGCATTAATAAAGAACCAGACTCTACGATGGTCTTCACCGATTAAATTAATGAATTGCCCGAATCCTCCTCTATACATTTTAAAAGGATGCTTCTACTCATCTTTTTTTTTTTTTTTTTGCTTTGTTGTCGCAGCATTCTAGCGAACACACACTTCAGCTCGGGGCGTCACAATTTAAGTGGCAATAACAGCTGAATGTTGTCCGTGCCTCATTAGCCTCGGTGATTGTGAAGAGATCAATATATTGATACGAGTGTCGGCTGCCAGTCGCTCTTAACCATTTGAAATTAAAATGTGGTTCAATCGTCCGTGTCGTTATACCTGACGGAAAGTTTAAAAGCCACGCTATGTTGGATAGTTTGGTACGAGGACCTCACAGCGAGAAGGTTGACTTAAGAAAAAGATTTTAGTAAAAAAAAAGGCTTTATCGCAACATAAGTGATACCAGAATTACGAGCAACTTATTTAGTTATATTGACCAGTTTGACTGAACATTTCTCAGGCTAAAAACATATAGAAGAAAGATGAACCGATATTATTTCAAGTTCTTTTACATCATTTTAAGTACGTTTTTAACAATCGTACACTTTGAGTAAAGGTACAACAAAGTGGGAGAGACCATGTCATTGTTATTTGAGTTTATTTTGAGAGATAATGTACTCACCATGTGGTCCACTGGCAAAATGGTTAAATGTTAATTACTTCCTGCTTTTACCACCTGGGTGACATCATCAGCGAGGTCATTGGGTGCTACCATCTTTGTTGTTGTTTTTTTTAAATATGTGCAAAGTGGAAAAATTTCTATAGTTTATTTACTATGTTATGTAATTTGACCTCAGATCTGTACTTGAGTATTTAATGCGATTATCATGCTGCAATAAAAGAAAGATTAAGAATTACTGTCCTCAGAAGACATAGAAGTCTTCCCTACAACTTGGTTCCATCCAGGTGGATTCTGGTCTTGGATTGGCTTAAATTGTAACCAGGAATTAAACAGTTGTCATCCCTGTTCAAACAATTTAAAGGTGTAATAAATACAATTTTAAGTAATTGTTGTGGCCCCATGGTGGAGCAGTGGGTAGCACAATCACTTCACAGAAAAAGCAAGAAGGTTGCCGGTTCGCTTCCAGGTCGGGATTAAGCCAACCTGCTGTGTGGAGTTAGTATGTTCTCCCTGTGTTGCATAGGTTTTCTCCAGACACTCTGGTTTCCTCCCACAGTCCAGAAACATACAGAGATTGATTGAGAACTTAGAAGAGATTATACATATGTATCAATGAGTGGGTTAATTGTTGTGTGTCTTTTTTTTTTTGCCCCAGGGACAGACTGTCTGTAGTCTGAAGAAACTGGAATAGGTTCTAGCCCCCCCGCTGCAACCATCATATAAGGGAACAAGCCACAAAGGAAATACAATTAATTTGAGTTTATATAGGGTTGGACATGAAACGGAATGTAAACAACAATATGTTTTACGGTATCAAATGTTATGTCAATCATTTAATTTATGATGAAAATATGTATTATATATCAATATCCACAGAGCTGTATGAGTAAATTTAAATAAATGAACAAACGTCTTTAATATTTTTCTTTAACGCGGACATGAATGCTCTGCGATGTGGGAATACTCTTGTTATCTCTCGGTTACACTCAGAGATGGTCAGTGTTGAGTTAAGTACATTTGAAGCCTGATTATGCATTCTTCCGTAATGTGGCCTTCAGTGGCCACTAATTTAGAAGCAGAATCTTCCCCGGGGCTTATTTCTGCTTTACTTGACATATACAGCCTCTCGTATAGATGACTCACCTCATCTCGCCAAGGCAGGGAGATGTAAAGTCATGGGCAGCGTCCACCGTGTAACAGCTTGGTCCTCGCTGTTTCTCTCGGTCAGCGAAGTATTTTAGGGCAATCCCAGAAATCCGTGGTGTTCGCTGCAGGCAGGTCGAGTCCTTTTCTCGCTGTTCTCGGCCAAACATGTCAAATTTAAACCGTAAAAAACTACATGTCAGACTCTAGTCTTTAAGTAGTTCTACTTTACATCCTCATGCAAGGCAGGGAAAGGTGGTCAATTTTATCAAGAGTATAAGAGTATAAACAATCTCTAGAATCACAGAAAAATGTATGTAGTTGTGAACTCAAGCGTACAGTAATACATGTGGAGGTCAATGATCACACACATGAAATCAAAAGAATGCTCAAAAGCTTGTGAAAGAAAATCCTCGAAAGACATTTGAAAAAAAACAACAACATAACCAGCATTGGAAATGGGTTGATTTGACACCACAGACTGGAACTATGGAGCTTATGTAAGCAGGCAGATGACACGTGTGACACATAAGGGATGGGCAGAGACAGGTCATACAATGAAATAAAAGCACTCAAACACAGTGTAACATTGTGAAAAACTGTTTTTTTTTATTTCATTACGAAATGAGAAAAAAGCTTCGAAAGGTTCTTTCAGTTCGTTTGCCGTTGCGGAAATAAATAAATGCAATAACTACTTTGACCTGGTAGACACAGACTGTTTGGAGTTGCCTAGTGAAGAGCGACACACAAATAAATAGCAGGAAAGTGCGGCAGGTTAGCAAGTTCATTCAACTTGCTGAGATGATTGAACAATAGCCAAGAGCAGTTACGGGGCAGAGGACTATGAAGTGGAATCTCTTTCTTCCCCATTCAGATACTTGGTTTATTCTTAATGTTAATTTATCAGAAGATTAAACCCCCTTGTGGGGGAAAGAAAAATGTTTCTAGTACCTCTCTGATTTTAAACTTTTTTCAGTAAAGTTTATTCCGTTGATTTTTTTTTTATATTGGCCTACTTTTTATATTGGCATAACTTGTTAACATCCACATGACCTGTCCCCTGGGTGGACTGTTCGTAAGTGTGTGTGTGCAGACCCAATGAGAAGGATTAAAAAGTGCCACATTTGTGCTTCCACATCGCATCTGACACTTCTGGCAATAATAATGAAGAAAAAAACGAAAAAAAAACGGTGGTAACAAATGCTACTGATTTGTACAGATGTGAACTGTCCTAAGGGAGCCTCTTCACCCATGCGCTTCATTGATTTTTCAACGAAGGGTAACCGTAGCTCCAGAGGTCAGGGCATGACACGCTTGTGGGAATATTCATCCTTTTAGGGAATTAAGATGTACATTTTCAAATGGCTTCCGAGTGCTAAAGAACATTTTTACACACTTGCTAATGCTCGTGTCATCCCGCAAGATGAAATGTCTCCTTTAAAGCTTAATAAGGAGAACGGTCCAAATGCAGACGCACTAATGGGTGTAATTCTGGTCGGTAACCTTTGAGGCACTGGGAAAGAGCATTAAAAGTCACTACATCATCAGTCCTGTACAACCAGTTGAGTGATGGACCAAGACTCGTGTCCACCCGCCTCAATCATGCACATATTAACTACTCACTTGTTAAGAGTCACAGCTGAAGCATTAGTTTTGCTTGAATGTTGATTTTTCCCGTGTAAAGATGTGAAATTTAAAATGAACTGTGACCTCTTGTCGTGCCATTGTGAGTGCCCATGTACGCTCAGAAACAGGGAGACATTGATTTATGAACCTCCTTCTGCCCGGAGGTATTGAGAGACCACACGTCACACTGCATCTCATTGCCAGTATTGATCGAGCCATATTTCATGATGGGGGTCAGAGAGGGGGGGGGCCCCGTCACTTTAGTTACTGCTCTGGATTGTCCTGGCTGTCACTCACTCAAGAGGATATATATATATTCCTTAAAATGATTTAATTCATCTTTGACAAGGTGTTGACACAACAATAGACACGATGAATGGAACGCAAAATAATTTACATTATAAGAAGGAACGTTAAGACAAAATGATTCAACCCTTTGATGAGGGACATTGTAAACACAATACGCAGACTCATAAGGCAAAACGTTTTGCCTTTTTTTCCAGGAACCATTAGGTTCTTTAACATTTAGATCTTTTCCAGATTCTTAAGAGAGATTGCTTGAAACATAGTCAATGGCAACAGGGCAAGACAAAGGCTATGCTTCAGGACACCATGTTGCATCTTCGATAGGCCCTCTATGAGTCATGTGTTCAAGTCACGGATGTCCATATTCGTGTCTATTAACACGAAGAATCAGCAGCTGGGTATAAGTTTTTCCATGGGGGCTGTTGATTGAAAACATCCGTCAATCATCTGCCCTCTGCTCATTCAGTGGCGTAAAGCCCCCTTGTTTCTGTCCAGAAGCTGCGCCCATGTGTAAAGAAAAGCTTTCCTCAAAACTGCGCCTCATGACCTTCAGAGGAGCTCTATCTACAACCCGATCCTGTACAGCATGGCTCTTTTTAATGGATGGGAAATCCCTATGCACACCAGCCAGACACGTGAACACTGCTACTTGCACCTCACCTGTCATCGGTTGGAGAACACTTACTACCCACTGGCGAACTGCAATTTCGCTCTGGCTCCTGAAAATGTCGGGCATTCCTCCTGAAATCCACTGGGTTGTCAATGTAACAGATGATCTATGTTGTGGTTCTCTCTGGGAAAAGGAAAGGATACAGAGTGAGAAATGAAGAGCGAAGTACAGTATTTTCCGCACTATTAGACGCACCGGATTATAAGGCGCACCTTCAATTTCCTATTTTAGAACTGTTTTTATAAATAGGGCGCACCGGATTATAAGGCGCATAGAATAAAAGATACAGTCAAACGTTCAGATAAAGTCAAACTTTATTAAGCGTTCTGACAACGCCGTTCACTCCAATGGTAACCGTGTTCAAATGATGTTTAGCAGCAGAAGCGCGTGAGACTGGTGTTGTGAGCAGGCAAATGTTGAGTGCGCAGCAGAGAAGTTGAGCTGTGAATGACAGCTAGAGCGCACGTGTATGACATGAGTGGTTTTGAGTGTACAACAACCAAGACACACTCGCTCCAACCGGTGGCAGTAATATCACTCCAAAGACTTCCGCCACGATTTGAAGTGCGTTGTAAATCCCACCCCTTCATGACACAATGACGTAATCCTGCCCCTGGCATGTCGGCTCAGTCAGCGCAGAGTCATGAAAGTGTTTGTTAACAAGTAACCCGCCAGTTAATGTTCATATATAAGGCCCTCTGGATTATAAGGCGCACTGTCGTTTTTTGAGAAAATTAAAGGCTTTTAAGTGCGCCTTGTAGTTCGGAAAATACTGTAGTTGATGTAAGAATAGGGTTGTTGCTTGTAGGGATCATGATTCGAAAACACAGTTAGCTAAAACAATATTTATTGGGAAACCAAGAGGAAGACAGGTAAAGTTTAAAACATTAGAGGAGGGCAAAAGCTCTAAAACCATTCAGGAACTTACTCTTTTGATGCCAGGTTCCTACAGAGTCTAATACAGGATCTGTCTAGACCCAAACGTTTCTATAATGGCCTTGATATGCCGCGCCGATTATAAGGCGTCTGGCAACGTCGGGCAGTGTGGTTGGCGCCGTGAGTCCCTGTGGTGTGTCTCCCCCAGTCGGGAGTCGGCGTCCTAGTCGGTAGACAAAAGAGGCGGGTTTGTGCGTTCAGTGTGGAGTCGCATGTGCAATGGTCAATCTAATTGTTCGAGTGCTAAGTTTAGCTAGCGAATCAGCGCAGGACAATGAAACAGAAGTGACTATTTAAACACTAGATAAGCAGCGAGGGCATGGATGAAACTACACTTTTATCAAAAACTTCACACCTATATTATCATGTGAATGAACCAGATCAATGCGCCGCAGTCTAGACATGCTGATGTGGTTGTTTCACATGCATCCAGTGGACATTATAATAAGGCGTTTTTTCTCCAACGTCTTTCTTCCACAACAAGGAGACCAAGGGCTGACAATGCCAGTCGCTTAATTTTTGTGTCCACCGTATTTTTATTCTATCTTTCGTTCAACGGGTGAAAACACTGACCGTTCTCGACTTATCTCAGAGCATTTCCGTCTTTCACTTCTCTCTGACGTCAACACGCTGCAGCGTCACCCACTGTCGCACATGCGCAGAACATACACTTTTTCCGACAATCTCTTTGGTTTGTTCGGAGGCATTTTTTGGAGGGACGGGTACAGACTACATCAGTCCACACAGGACTGCCCGACGGAACGGTGTGCCCAGGCCTTAAGGTTCCAGCAACCACAATGGGTGACCGGGCTTTCTCTTACATATTTGGCACTTGTCTACCTTGTTTCCCTACTGGTGCTGCCCGGGTCACAATCTGCTGCCATGACTGGGTTCCACTCCGGTGGCATATACCCTGCCTTATACCCGCTATGGCCACATATCTTTGTATGGGGGCAATCCCATGATAGCACTTCCTCATGCACTCCGATGTATGTGTGACTATATATGGCAGCTATATGGAGATGTAGGAGGACAGTGGGAGACAAAATGTTGTTGATCCCAGTCATAAACCTTGCAGTATGCAATTACCGTAAATGCATCTATTAATACATTTGCAGAAACTGTGATAAATCCATCAAAAGCAGACAAGATTTTTTTTTTCTTTGACCATTTGGCACCCTGTTCATAATGTGTTAGACAGGTCTGGATGTGTAACATTGAGGTGGCCACCTGGGCCTGCTGCGTCCACCTGCTCCCTGGATGGCAGGTGACACTGAAGGGAAAAAACTGTTGCCATATATAGGACAACAAGTGTATGTTGGGGGTGACAATCTGCCGGACTGTGGGGGATCACTTAGTCTGTCGCAGTTATTGGCAGCCGTCTGAGACTTGGAACCATTTGAGTATCTATAATTAACTCCAAGTGGCCTTGCCTGGTGTCAGCTGGCGTCTTTGGCTTGCAGGAGAAAAAGTTAACATGGATTTTAAGGCAAACTATAAATGTAATGTGAAGGCAAAACAGGCAAAAAAAATGTACTTATGTTGTATGTATGAATATAAGAATAGTAAATACTTGTTAACCTTCTTGAACGAACACAACTAATATTTAGTTGGAATAAGCTATAGTATATAGATATAACTTAATTGATCCCTTGAGGAAATTATGTTCTAGGAAGTAAACTGGCAACCACCAGATTTTAATAGGAAATGCAAGAAATCTTGATAATAGGACAAGGAACAGATGACACAAATTTGGTTGTATTGGATACAAAACATCTTGGAGGTTTTCTAACTATGTTTAACGCAGAACTAGCTGTTCTTGCTGTTGTGTCCAGAATGACTTGTCTTACGCAGAAACAACCTTTGACACTCACGGTAGATTTTGACTACCATCAGGTTAGGAATCTGACTTCACAACTTTACTTAATTAAACAAAGAAAGGAGATCAGATCTGGTTTAAACACACACATTTTACTCTTATACAAGTGAGAAAGAAGAATACAGAGTTTACATGTCTGCCTGAAGCGTTTCTGAAGCACAAAGCTTGTACTTTGCTGTTATATCTTCACACACATTTAAGGTCCGTCATCACTAGTCACTATCACAAGCAGTGATAAAAACACCAACAGCGATAAAGTTAGGATATTAATATTTGTGGTTATGTAGATTTGATAAAAATACTATAGCTTAGAACATTGCAAACAGTACAACTTGTGTTTTTGGACTTTGGAACAAAATTGGAATGCCTGGAGTAAACTCATGCAGGAAAGAGAGGACCAGGTTGATTCAAGCTAGTTAGTCTAAACTACTTGTATTAGATTAATAGAATGAATAAGTTTGTGAACATTGACGTACGACTCAACGACAAGAAAGTCTTGTTGTGCAAATGCATCAGTGGCCAAAACCGAGTCCTGGAAAACGGTACCGGTCCAAAAGGCATTTGTTATTTAGCCAAAAATAAAGAATAAATAATTGATATTATTTGTGTTCTATTGTTTAGTAGTCTCATTGGGAAATAGATTGTATTTTCTATGAAGTTTACTCAAAATATAAACTTGTAAACTTGTGGAAATGTGTAAAGTTTTTAATCTTTTGGTAGGTCCGTGGATATTATAGCAACATTAAACTGCAAAAAAAGGGTGCAGGACCAATGCAACTTTGGATATGCCATAGAGCAACATAGAGGAACATTTGTATTTACTTCTAAATAATTCCCCTTTATTTAGAAATCAAAGAAACTTTGTGGACAATTAATATTAAATATTTATTCCAAAACAAGCTGTTGTCATTGCTGCGGTAAAGTCTTGAACATGCCTCATTGAGAACAAGATAAGAAACGAGTCTTGGTGACCCTCAGTGGTATATCTTCTCTTACGTTTCTGCAAAAGCTCCACCTCCCTTTAATCCGTCTCTATATAGCTCTCGTGAGCGCCTCCTTCCTTTTCTACATATTGCTGTGGGCAAGAGTGTGTCCTCGTTGTGTGTGAGACTAGAAGGAATCCCAGCCGCCACGGTTGAAAAATTAATGGCGAGCATCATAAACTAAATTAAAAAAAAATGTTTTATTTCAATTTAAAGATACAATCGGCAGCGGATGAAGCAGCTACAGATGCTGTTACATTGCAGTGGGATTGCCAGTGAGTTTGCATCTCTCAGCAGGAACCAAACAGTGGGGGGTTTAGGGGAGGGGGGAATGGGGGAAACCCCTCTAACAGAGGCCTGAGAGATTTCTCCGTCGCATGAAAGTGGGCCTCACAGTGGTTGCACGGCGAACAGCATCCTAAATCATTAGTCAGGCTTTGGTTTGTACGGAATTACTCTACAACAGCACGGCCATTGGCTCAGAGAGGAACAGCTCAATCAGTTCCTCTGGGTTCAGGGGGAAAAAAAGAAGGAGGGGTGCTGTACAGCGTGGAGGGTATGCAGAGCAGGAAATATGTACGGATTTTCCACACCTGGAGAGGAATCCTGGAAGGAGTCTAATAAGATAAGAGAAGGTGTAGGGGAGAAGGTGACGTTGGACTTTCAGGGCTTTGCTGTATAGTTGCCATGGATACCAATACGTCTCCTTGTCATTTCTCTGACTCCTCCCGTAAACGGCGGGATAAAAATAGACTCGGGCAGAGAACAAAGAGCTGTTAAGAAGAGAGTAAGAATAAAGATTGATGAGAAAAAAAGTGCATTAGTTGTGAGGTTACAATTTAGGGAAGGTGGTAATGCTTCGGCCAATATGGCCGATTAGCTATTTAACCGTCAACCCGGAGAGGAATTCCCACCATCATCATCATCATCATCATCATCATGATCGTCATCATCATGAAGCCTAATGGACAGGATTTACATTTGGTATTTATTTAAACAAAACATTAGGGACAGCTTCAATCAAAGAGATTGATCGTTTTTTATAAAATTGATGGAGAAAAAAAAACGCATTCATGTGTGTACATCAAGAAACACACAATCAAAGCCTCACAGCTGTATCACCATATGTGACACACACACACACACACACACACACACACACACACACACACACACACACACACACACACACACACAGCTGTGGCCCGTACACATGCAACATCCACACACTCTTTTTTATCATCGCACCTGCACCCAAACTTTCTTCTAAAACTGCCTCACACACACTCAATCTCACCAATAAATCCTTTTAATTCTGTGTTATTTTCTTTAGAAAAGTGTTCCATCTTAACTATATAAATGAAAACAGTTAAAGAAACCTAGAAATCAAATGGAGAATATCATCTCATGGGTTTAAGACCCCCTGCTGCAGAGGAAACAAGGCTATGCAAGGTCGTGTACATTTTTGAGGAGATTATCGAGGTCAAAGGTTAAAGATGGGCAGGCCTGGGACGTTCACACTGATGCTGGCGGGGTCAGAGACAGGAGGTCAGGACAACTGGGCTCGGGGTACCCACGGGAGGACAGCAGAAAGATGGTCAATAACTGCCTGAAGCTGGAGTCGAACCCGCGACCTTCTTGCAACGAGGGCCGCAGCATTGACCAGCTTAACGCCATGCTGTCTTTAAATAATACAAGTATGAATTATTATTATAATAATAATAATTATAAGCATTTGAAAAGATCTGAAAATATTTTCTTTTTGTCTAATTTATTTATATGCTAGGCAAATCAACAGTGATGGTCTGACGAAGCTTCATGAAGCAGTGTCATCATTTTCAATTCCGGCTAGATGGCGGTGTCTGCACAATTCTCCTTAGTTTTGAACTATCATAATGAAATTAATCACATTATTTGAAACTAATGCTGCCACCTACTGGCCTCTAAACAATACGACACTGTTTCATGAAGCTTCATCAGCACAATTCAATTTACTGAGGGGCCACGATTCATACAGAGGCTATTAATAGAGGCCAAGAAGCAAATAAGGAGAGAAAATATATATTTTTTAACACATAAAAATGATGACGTAAAAGTTCTTAAATAAGTCTTATTTAGAGAGTAATTAATAATATAAGATCATAGATAATCTAGACACTAACATTTTTTTTAATATATTTCTGAGGGCCTGAAGTACAGTTAAAGTGCACACTCATTTCAGCCTCTTCTTGTTTGCTGTGGTGATGGACAGACTGACGGATGGGTTTGAGGCTCCGCTGACCATGATGTTTGCGGATGACATGGTGATTTGCAGTAAGGTGAAGGATAAGCTCAGCATCAAACGAGTACATGAGGTCAATCCTCCAGAGTGATGGACAGAGAATACCATTAAGCTTACATTGATACACGAGTGTTTGTATAGATACGTTTATTCATCCTGAGCTCAGATATATTAGGAAATATCTGATTTTATTTTTATTTGAAGACAATATAAAACTATATAACTAATCATGTATAAATGTTTAAGAAAACTGGTTTTGATTTTGTTATTCATACCCATCAAAAATATATATATATATATATATGTTTATTTGAAAATATAAACACAAATATCTTGAGTTATCTATATCATATCAATATGGCAATATTAGCATTCGTTTAGGTTTTATGTTTATATAAAATGTATGTGAAATAAAATGAAAATTTCGCCTTGTTCTTTCGACCCGATTGATGGCTCCCAGCAGTCACAGGTAACACAGGTGTTGCACCTTGGGAAATCGAATTGCCGACCAAATTATTAAAGGAAGAAGTATAGGGATTGTGACCAGGTTAATTGACTTGGAATGGTCCAAACCTTTTTTTTTACTTTTCAAAAGGGGTCACATTTGAATTTGAGTTATTTTACTCAGATGTTAAAATAGTTTAAATCTATTAATCTATTAACTTAACACAAAATTAAGGCCTTCAGGCAAACAAATGTATGTTTATTACACTAATCATCTAAATGCAACACTAATAGACTCAGGGACTTATTAATTCCTCATGCTATTAGACTTTATAAATCTGAATTTTGGAGCAGGAGCGGGGTGAAAGGATGATGTATTCTGTTCTATATTAATCTTTGTATTATTTTTTCTGTGTATCCTTTTTTTTTGCATTATTTTCTTTGATCTATGTTTTTATACTTGCACTTAGTCAACCCTTGCACTTTGTTCTTTTGTTTAAACTTTGTTCTTGTTCTTGTTTTTATGAAACTGTAATTTCTATTGTCTGCTCTGAACTGGAAATACAATTAACTAAAGGAGATCTCCAGAAGAATTAATAAAATCAATCCATCTATCTATTTTAAATACTTAGGAATTAGCATTGACACGTAGCAGCTTCTGTGATATATGCCTTTGATATTTATTAAAGGTTACATTTAAGGTTGATCAGGTTCAAATCAGAAAAGTTCATTTTTATAATTGACGTTTATAAACTGTTATTTATACGGTACTTTCTGGTTGAAGAATACAGTTTGAGATACATTTGACCTTTCTTATGATTTATTATATATAATAATACAGCACTGAGAGATCAATTAAAAGGTCAAAAATGGCCTCCCGGGCCCGACATTAGACGTACTTCGTCTGAATTAAGTGAAATTCCAAAGCAATGTGGTGATTATTTCATTTTTTTCTGATTTCTGAGATGCTTTTTTAAGCAAAATATAATTTACAGATTGTTTTTTTTCAGTGATCCTTAAGCTTAAGAGTTTGAAAAAAAAAAAAGTACACACAGTCAAAACATGTTGGTGTCACGTACTAAGCACCGATGTCCCGCAAGACCTCTAATTCCGAAAGTGCGGGTCATCACTCTTGGAGCGGCCTCTTCCCTCATGGGCTGGATTTATGGTCTCCATTAGTCACATGCCTGTGTGCCACACACACCAGAGTTATGATGATTATCTGGAGTCCACTTCTTCATCACTCCATTCTCCTCCACTGCATCGGCAACATCACCATGGATCAAAACCTGCCTTTGCAGCACCATCTGCTGACCGCTGCTATGATTCAGTGAGAGTTCTCCCTCACAGATGAATGACGGGGAGAATTTCTGCTCCTGCTGAATTGGTTTGTCGCTGTTGTACTTCCCAGATTGTCCTCTAGGTGGTGTCTTAGTCCTATCGTGATTTTCAGCTTGATGTTTGAAAGAAAAACGAGAAGTTGTGGTAATTTAACAGTGATATTTATTGACTGTTTTAATTTAAATATAATAATTGTTGTATGTGGTGTTTATCTAAAGTCGTTCTTTGAGTCTTGTTTTATGTGATATTTTTACCAAAAAAAAAGGATATAAACGTCTTGAGAGATATATTAACTACAGAAATAATACATACATCTTTTACTTTTAAGCTTTTCGTAACATGATCACCAGTTAATCTGATTTGTCCTATGGTTCCTCTTTGGTTTTAGTCAGGACTAGAGATTTCATTGGGTTTCCGCAACATAAAAGTTATTTTCATTAGGGCTTTTTAAGAATTTTTCTAGGAGATTCTGCATCAATTGAAATATATATATATTAGTAAGATGAAACGATTAAACATCAAATTTTGCTTAAAATATATCAGCACACTTTGCTTAAAAACAATAATATGTACAGTAAATAAAGAGCAGCAAAACTTGAAATATTTTAGTTGACAAACCAAAAAAAATGTAATTTACATTGAGAAAATAATATCACATTAACTTTCTTATAAATTTAAGTTCTTGAGTTTGACAGAAACTAAGAAAGAGAAATCTGGGTTTATATCTCGGGGTTGCTAATCAATAAGTAAAAAGTAATTTAATAAAATTAGATTAGATCAGATTGACTGTTATAATCTCCCTTGAGATCTCCTTTGGGAAATTACATTGCAAGTACGCAACAGAGGATATAAGGTACAGCAAGTTTCATAAAATCAAGAACAAAGCGCAAACAAAAAAACAGTTTAGTTTTTTTTTTTCAAATTCAACTTTCATTAAAAGTTTTTCTATTTAGATCTTGCACATTTGAGAGATTGATACCAAACTACTAGATAAATGGAATCGGGATTCAAGTTCCAAGCATGAAGCATGAACATTCCCCTGCATAAAATGACAAAATCCAATGTAATTATATGATAAATAACATGATTATTTTACTTTTAAATAGTAACTAAGTAAGTCATTTACTTTTTTAAAGCATTTTTCCAGACCAGGGTCACAAAGCGCTTAAACAATAAAAACAATACTCTATACGTAAAAGGTCACATAAAATCAAGGAAAAGCCTGAACGAATAAAAAGGTCTTGATATGTTTCTTGAAGGAGTCAGTAGACTCCATCAAGCGCATGGAGAGAGGAAATTGTTCGAAAGCTTAGGAGAAACAGCTTGGAAGGATTTCTCTCCTCTGGTTCTGAACCGTGTTTGAGGAACCATCAGCAGATCCCCAGATCTAAGAGCCCGAGCTGGGGTGTAAGGCTGGATCAGATCAGTGATGTAAGGAGGAGCCTGACCTTGAATAGTTCTGAAAGTAAGAACCAGAATTTTAAAGTTGATCCTGAAAGAAACTGGCAGCCAGTGAAGAGATTTAAGGCTCGGGGGAAATGTGAGTTCTTCTACTAGAGCGGGTCAGAGTTTCTGCTGCAGAGTTTTGCATTAACTGTAGGCGAGAAAACTCCTTGTTAAGACACCAAAATAAACTGTTGCAATAGTCCAGACAAGAAAACACAAACACATGGATTACAACCTCCAGATTAAGCTCTGACAACATTTTAAGTTGGATCAAATCAGCAGTAGAGCTGGATGTCATTAGCAAAAATGTGATGAGAAACATCAGAACATCTCTGAATGATTTTACCGAGGGGAATCAAGTACAGTAAAGACAATAAAGGACCCAGAACAGAACCTTGAGGGACTCCACACAACAGATCCGCTGATATCCACTGTAACATAGACCCAGACAGTCCCACTTCATCCCTCAATCTTCTCAGCTGTATCTGGTGATCAACTGTGTCAACAGCTGAGGACAGATCCAAGTGAACCAGAACAGTGTATTTACCCGAATCAGCCGACATCGTAGAGTGATGTGTGCAGAAGCCAGACTGAAACTTCTCATGGATGTTGTTCTGCTCCCTTGAAATAGACCACAAGGCACCGGTTTTATACACCTAGTTTCTCCCCCCTTTTCCTTTTACCTGGTGTTTCTCCTATTCATGGTCAAGCATTTCTAGATTCCTATTTATGTACAGTGCCTTGCGAAAGTATTCGGCCCCCTTGAACCTTTCAACATTTCGCCACATTTCAGGCTTCAAACATAAAGATATAAAATTTTAATTTTTTGTCAAGAATCAACAACACGTGGGACACAATCGTGAAGTGGAATGAAATTTATTGGATAATTTAAACTTTTTTAACAAATAAAAAACTGAAAAGTGGGGCGTGCAATATTATTCGGCCCCCTTGCGCTAATACTTTGTAGCGCCACCTTTTGCTGCAATTACAGCTGCAAGTCGCTTGGGGTATTTCTCTATCAGTTTTGCACATCGAGAGACTGGAATTCTTGCCCATTCTTCCTTGCAAAACAGCTCGAGCTCAGTGAGGTTGGATGGAGAGCGTTTGTGAACAGCAGTCTTCAGCTCTTTCCACAGATTCTCGATTGGATTCAGGTCTGGACTTTGACTTGGCCATTCTAACACCTGGATACGTCTATTTGTGAACCATTCCATTGTAGATTTGGCTTTATGTTTTGGATCATTGTCCTGTTGGAAGATAAATCTCCGTCCCAGTCTCAGGTCTTTTGCAGACTCCAACAGGTTTTCTTCCAGAATGGTCCTGTATTTGGCTCCATCCATCTTCCCATCAATTTTAGCCATCTTCCCTGTCCCTGCTGAAGAAAAGCAGGCCCAAACCATGATGCTGCCACCACCATGTTTGACAGTGGGGATGGTGTGTTCAGGGTGATGAGCTGTGTTGCTTTTACGCCAAACATATCGTTTTGCATTGTGGCCAAAAAGTTCGATTTTGGTTTCATCTGACCAGAGCACCTTCTTCCACAAGTTTGGTGTGTCTCCCAGGTGGCTTGTGGCAAACTTTAAACAAGACTTTTTATGGATATCTTTGAGAAATGGCTTTCTTCTTGCCACTCTTCCATAAAGGCCAGATTTGTGCAGTGCACGACTGATTGTTGTCCTATGGACAGACTCTCCCACCTCAGCTGTAGTTATCTGCAGTTCATCCAGAGTGATCAGGGGCCTCTTGGCTGCATCTCTGATCAGTCTTCTCCTTGTTTGAGATGAAAGTTTGGAGGGACGGCTGGGTCTTGGTAGATTTGCAGTGGTCTGATACTCCTTCCATTTCAATATAATTGCTTGCACAGTGCTCCTTGAGATGTTTAAAGCTTGGGAAATCTTTTTGTATCCAAATCCGGCTTTAAACTTCTCCACAACAGTATCTCGGACCTGCCTGGTGTGTTCCTTTGTCTTCATGGTTCTCTCTGCGCTTTAAACAGAACCCTGAGACTATCAAAGAGCAGGTGCATTTATACGGAGACTTGATTACACACAGGTGCATTCTATTTATCATCATCAGTCATTTAGGAAAACATTGGATCAGTCAAAGATCCTCACTGAACTTCTGGAGTGAGTTTGCTGCGCTGAAAGTAAAGGGGCCGAATAATATTACACGCCCCACTTTTCAGTTTTTTATTTGTTAAAAAAGTTTAAATTATCCAATAAATTTCGTTCCACTTCACGATTGTGTCCCACTTGTTGTTGATTCATGACAAAAAATTAAAATTTTATATCTTTATGTTTGAAGCCTGAAATGTGGCGAAATGTTGAAAGGTTCAAGGGGGCCGAATACTTTCGCAAGGCACTGTATTTTCAAATGTACTACTTAACCCTTGCTTTATCTCAGGGTCAAGGTGACCCGGAGGCCCGGAAACAAATGTGTTTGTGGTATCCCTTGTGTTGTCAAGGTGAATGGAGTCAAGGTGCCAAGGTGTTCACCTTGACCCAGAGACAACCCAAAGGATACCAAAAACACATTTGTTTCAGGGCCTTCGGGTCATTCTGACCCAGAGATAACGCAAGGGTTAATATTGTGTGGCATAAACGTGTAGGGAGTGACTCAGAAAAAAAACATCAAATCCAAGCGTATAAGTCTAAATATGTACATAAAAACCTCATCCCTTTTGAATCAAACCATTCCTAGGAAGCTTTGTTGAAACTCTTCTTTCTGACCTTGTGACTTTTGAGGAGACATCTTCTCATAGCAGTTTCTTTGAAGGTGCATCCTGACATTTCTCTGACAGTGTTCCTTCCTGATCCCTCTTTCTCACCGGCTCACTGTCAGATTAAAAAAAAAAAAAAAAAAGTTTGTGTGAAGTTTTCGATGATACTAAATAAGTATCGCCTGATCTTCCAAGAGACATCCGGCACAAAGAGATCTAAAAATAAAAAAAACAAGTCACTTAAGGTGTTATAACTGTCCTAAAATAAATATATTCTGAAGGCTGATGAGATTATTGTTCATCTCTGGTGTCAGGAACCATCAATCCAGAGAAGATAAAGAATTAAAAAAAAAGTGTTTGGAGTGCCTAAAGTAAAGCTTTATATTCAATTATATATATTATAATGGTACAAACTAAATATGGGTTTTCAAGCATTTCCGGTGCTTGAATGTTCCTATTGAGTCACAGCTGAGAATAATTTCTCTCGATTCAAAAGTGTGTTTCTTCTCGTCTCAAGCCAAGCGTCTCGAAAATAGATCTAGAGTATGTGGAAGAAAAAGAAGCGCTGCCTCGTTTAAAGAATAGTCTTAATGAATCACTGGAAATCTCGTCAGTAAATTGCGTTTCATGTTAACAAAAAACGAAGAAACCCTAAGAGCCTCATCTCAGAATACTTCCATTCATACCACGTCTCCGACGCCAATCCGCAGTGTGGCATCACTCATTGCTTGCGGGCCTGTCTGAAGAACTTTTTGAAGATGTGTCTGAGCTTCACAGACACCATCATTTACCGCCGCTCATTCCAGCCACAAGTGCAGGATAAAAGTCGACCCTACCCACCATTTGGTATTCTCGGGGGCGACTTCAATTTGTCATCCCGGTCATGATGGCCAGTCGGTGGGAGTGCACTCTGTACTTGCTCTCCTGCTGAAGGACAAGCAGCATTTAAAAAAAACCTGGACATAAAACTGTCCTTCTCGCTCCGGACCTGAGCTGTCCTGGCATATGTTTTATTTCTTTAGAGATGGGGATTCTAATGACGGGCTGTATTTCGTCCACATTTCCGGCTAATGATGCCACTCCAATCAAGCGAAGGGATGAAGGATTTACATCAACCGTCAATTCTCGTCCTGTTCCTGTCAATGGCCAATGTCACTTTGCACCTGAATCCGACCTCTGTTGGTCTATATTGATTATTAGAAGAAAACAGGGAATAAAGGACCACATTTTACTTGGCATTTCGGCATTATTTTCCAGGGAATTTCCGCTCTTAATTTGGCATTTTTGCTCAATAACATAAGTGAAAAAAAAATTCTTAGGGAATTTCCGCTCTTAATTTGGCTTTTTTACTCAATAAAATAAGTGAAATATTTTTTCTCAGGGAATTGCTGCTCTTAATGTGGCTTTTTTACTCAATAAAATAAGTGAAATATTTTTTCTCAGGGAATTTCCACTCTTAATTTGGCTTTTTTTGCTCAATAAAATAAGTGAAATATTTTTCTTCAGGGAATTTCCGCTATTAATTAGGCTTTTTTGCTCAAAGAAATAAGTGAAATATTTTTCTTCAGGGAATTTCCGCTCTTAATTTGGCTTTTTAACTTAATAAAATAAGTGTAATTGTGGATGTTGAAATAGTGGACAGAATCATTTTTCCTTCTATTTCGTCAGGACAATAAAAATATGGAAAAGTTGCAATTAGTCATCAATCGTAACAACCTTTAAAACTAATTTTGTAGGATGAATGGTGCAGTATTGTAATATGGGTTGGTGAAGCTTCATGAAGCACTTTCCACAAAATCATACTCTCTCCTTTATAATCTCAACCAGGTCTATTCAATTTAAATATCATGAAGGCCAAATTTTAGTCCAGCTTGTGGGTCGTTCAACCCTCTTTACTAGTGATGGGTTGATGAGGCCTCATGAAACAGCTGATGAGGTATCGCGATACAGTGTCTTTATTTGAAAAGGACACTAGGTTGAAAACAATCCCAGGTTTCAATAAATAAGTAGATACTGTAAAAGCCAAATATTATAAAGAAGGGGGTGTCATCTTGTGGCTTTTCAGAATAAAGACAGTGTATCATGAAACCTCATTAGCTGTTTCATGAGGCCTCATCAACCCATCACTACCTTTTACTACTATCTTCCTTTGAATCCAAGGCAAACAAATAAAATATCATATCATATTGGTCAAGCTTTCCCTTTAGGTTTTTTTTCTTCATGTGTCAATCTCGGAAGTCTCCACCTCCAAGAAACCCGTTGTATAATCAAAGCGGGTTGTGATTACAGCTGGCTGGAGGAGGAGTGAAGCCATTATTACGTGAACTCCGCTCTCGTTACCTCTCGTTCGCTGAGATTTTAGACGGGAGAGAACTTTATAAAGTAATGACTTCAAACATGGTCATGATGAGAGACCTACTGCATCTTGGAGAGGAAGATTTAAAACATGTGAGTGAGTCAGGAGAGTTGGGTTTTCACATTAATTTCAGTTCACTCTACTGTGTCAACTTTGTATCGCTTAAAGAGGGCTATGTTGCTTTAAAGTTCCTTCGGCTTTTTGGTAATGAATTCGGTATTAATTGAGGAATGGGCTGTTAAACTGCATGAAGGGCCTTGATATGACCCACATGCCTTACATTTAACTAGCCTAAACTATTGCCTTAAACAGTTATTCTTTTGAAAACTTTATTTTTTTAACTGAGGGCGCCACCTACTGAACACATGCTATATAAATAACAATTACTTACTTACTTACATGACGCCTCATTAGCCCATCACTTATTATTACACTACAACACAATTTTCAGAGTTAAAAAGAAAAACAAAAGAAAAAAACACATTACATATTCATCCATGTATGTTTTTATTCCTCTTGACTGTCACACAAAAATACTTGAATGGCCAGATTTTGGTCTTTGGCCTTGAGTTTGACGTGTTGTTCTCAGTATTATCTTGATCTTTAAAGTATGTACTTTTTTGAGTATTGTTTTGATTGTCTAAGCGCTTTGTGACCCTGGTCTCGAAAAGCGCTGTATAAATAAATATTACTACTACTTACTACTTACTTGTTTTCCAAGATATTGCAGATGCCAGTAAAGGTAACATTGAAAAACATGTGTGATACAATGGGGAGTAAAACAGAAAACAAGCAAATAAGTCAACAAGGGTTTAAAACAGAAGACACACTCAAACTGGCTGATTATTCAAATTTCACTCCCAAGTAGCTGATTATGCTCCCGAGTGGATCACCCTGAAGTTGTTGATTACGTTCATTAATCCAACAATTGTTTTCTCTTCCCTGCCTTCTTTCCTGATGTTCATCTGCTCCCAGTGCCGGCGGATCATACAAACCATCATTTTCCGGGCAATTTACATTACGTGAGGAGAAAAAAAAACATTCTCCCTCTTGCTCTTCACTCATAAATCATGGTTTATTGTGAATCATTGTTTATCTGCAAGAACATTACACCCTAATGGAATGACTAGTTTATATTTTACTGCAATTGGACAAATGACTAAATCATTTTAACAGGTGCAGGAATGAAAAGTTTAGTTTTTAAAAAAAAAACAGTAATGTAAAGTTCAAAAAGAACCAGCAAATAATACATTGTGTGAGAACTGAAGTGCTCGAAACCTTGGATTTGAGTGACACGAAAATATTGTCTTTGTAATAGCCAGATATGGTGAAAGTTGTTTTTATTTAATTATGTGCTTTAATTTAATTAAAAATGGTCATTTACTTGAAATTTGGAATTAATATGTTGATGTTACTTACCAACAGTTTTCATCTTCTCAAAAACATTTGAGTACATGCACTTTTGATCTTCCTTTAATGATGCTCTTTATATTTGTATTCCCTTGTACTTTTTTCTTTTTATTTGCCCTTTGTTCTTTTTTAATGAAACTATCGTATGCTGTTTTTTGGAAACCCAATTTCCAGAAAGAGATTAATAAAATCCATCCATCCATCCATCCATCCATCCATCCATCCATCCATCCATCCATCCATCCATCCGTGTATCTATGTAAGGTAAGGTAAGGTAAGGTAAAACTTTATTGATTGAAATTGTTTTTTTTTCCAATAGCCAGCAATTTTTCATAAACAATAAAAAATAATAAATAAAAATAAAAAATAAAATAAGAAGAAGAACATAAAGAGAAAGAACAAGATGACACAATCTATGTCTAAAGATAAAGACAAAGAACATAGGTCAAAGAAAAACAACAAAGACAAAGGATACAAAGACTAACATAGAACAGAACATCCAGATACTCTCACTCCACTCCTGCCCCTGAACTCAGAATTGTACAATTTAATAGCCCGAGGAATGAATGAGTCCCTGAGTCTATTTGTTTTGCACCTGGGTAGGAGCATTCGTGCACTCATTCTGCTTCTCTGCTCACTGATGACAGTGTTCAGAGGATGACTGTCATCATGTACAGTATCATTGTATGCTGTTTTCCCTTTTTATAATTAAAGAATCCTTCAAACACAGGGATCCAGATGATATCCCCCAGACTCCAAAATGTCGCTAAATGTATCAAAATCTCCTTAAAATATAATTGAAACAACTTTAATAAAGGTTCTTTATTGCCCAAGAGAAAGAAACTTCCAGAATAAAACATGTAAAAATAAAAAGTTTAACAGAAAACGTGGGGCTAACTAGGCTGAGTTTGTTTTCCTTCATTCATTTTCATTGTCATGCTGCTGATAGCAGAAACAATTATCGTGCCCAAAGGCAGTGGTTTAACCGTCCGTGCTGGTGCTGCTGGGGCCTGAATAACAACGCAGCAGACTCACGGATGCCACAGCAAATTAAAATTTGACAATAACTGCCTCAGTAGGAGTCGATGAACCTGTATTGCCGAAGCATCAAGACCCGAGGTGAGCTCACCCGTATACTCTAAGACGCTGCCACCTGAATCCAAAACCTCCATCACTCAATGAAAGTTACAGCGGGAGGAAGATTACCATGCGTGTTGGGCTTCTGCGATATCAACGAAGGTTGAGGGCTGCTCTGATTTATAAAAAAAAATGTGAGAACAGAAAAGGATAATAAAAGGAAAAGGAGACGTAAAGTAGTGGCAGAGCTTCATAGCTTCAGAAGGAAAAAATAGGCCAAGGCTAATCCCCAACATTACAGCTCAGCATATGATTACGGGGTGCTTGGGTAATTGTGCAACCAAATGAAATACATTTAAATTACAAGTAATTCTATATTATGTTTTATTTATTTAAACAGCATTCTTTTATATTTTATCTCGGACACATGTCAGTTTGGTAGATTATAATTTAAAAAACATAGTCACTAAACATGATTTAAGAAACTGTAATATAAAACATAATAACCATGAATTAAATTTTGTTAGAAGGAATAAAAACCAACACACAAAAAATAAAGATTTTCTTTGGTACCTGCTCTAAAATAAGATTGATTTAAGGTAAAGTTAAAGCAGAAAATAAATATTGAAATCAAGAAAGTGGTATTTTTGTCCTCTAGCATAATTCATAAAGTAGCATTTATTTGTTGATAATACCACAAATTTGTGATTTTAGAGTAGGAAGCTCCCTGGAATGGTGATCTTTTAACCCAAGTCCCTGATTCATATTGTGTTTCATGGTCTCGAAGGTAGGTGTTGTGTTTTAACAGGCATCAACCCAGCATACTGAGCTGTTGGAGAGATATCACAACAGAAAAAGACAACAACAATCCTCTGTGATACAATATTTGACGGTCAGCTGTAGGATGCAGCGGTTAGAGGCCATACAACTCTATAAGGTATCAGATTTGGATCACCACCAGAATGAAATCACACAGCTCAGTAGGTGGCGCCCTCAGGTAAAACAAATCATGCAATAGAAAAAGCTGTTCAAGCCAATAGATTATACAGTAGAGCAGTAGAGGTTTTTTTGAAAAAAAGGTTCAATCACTCATTCCAAATAACCTCGATCAGATGTATATAGTGTGTTTTACTAGCATGGTGGGTCGTTAAGAATCAACTTACATTTGTGTTAACATAAGAATAAAGTATTTTTCATTAAAACATATTTTTAATTATCATAAAAAGGATAAAAGCTACTCGTGTTCTGATGTTCCTCTTCGACTTACCGCAGGCATGTGTGCATAATTACACATACGCACTGTTTACCGTCTAAATTGACGACGTTTAACAAGCAATACAGCGAGAATTATAACCACAAAACACACCGGGCACTACTCTCACAAAATAAAAAGGTCAATGTACAGTCAAGAGAGTGATTGAACTAGTGGAGCGTGGGACCACCATTTCCCACATGAGGGGAGGTCCACCCTCCACACACAAAACATCTCTTGGCTCTGCATTCTGGAGAAATTCCGTCAACATCTTTTCAATATCATTGAACAAGTTTCAAGCAAAAAGAATAGACATAGATCGACAGATAAGATCCAAGGGTTGATCTCAGAGAATGACCGGAGCGGACTCTTTGTGATCATTATAACTGAGGGTGTTGGAGAAAGAAAATGCCGCTGGCTTGGCTCACCAAGTGTGAACCATGAAAGCATCTTTCTGAAAACCATTGTTGCGATCCCGAAACCATCATGAATTTCCAGATATCCTTATTTAGCTTTAAAACAGGCCGCAGACATTCATAGAGTGCCTTATTTATAGAGAAAAGTAATGAAAGCGGGCAAAGTTAACAATCCACATACAGCGTCTCATTATATAGACTCTGCCGAAGCCTCCGCAGGGCTGACTATGGACCGTTGACAAGCTTTCAGGTTTTTTACTTCAGTGCACCATCTGCTCCTGCACTGACGGGCCTTACTGCACTTATCTTGTCACATAAAATGCAACACAGCTCATTCCGTCTACAGACAGACCGAGTTCAAACTTCACGTTGAGACCTTGAAAAAAACCTTTGCGTCATGTAATTCAAGTTTAATGTTTGGACATTGGCATGCTCATGTTGCTATGGCGACCTATAAACATCTCACGGTTTAAGATAAAATAAAGGGACAGATATAAGGGATGTCACCAAAATGTGGAAAAACTGGAATTTGTTTGGTGAAGGAGAACACAGGCACACAGATAATGGAGATACATTTTGCCGCAAAAAGTGAAAGGGCAATATCGAAAAAATCAAACTCCTATGTCGTAAATTATATTTTGTTTGTCTTTGACTGCTAAAGATTTGGTCCCGTGTGTGAATATGTTTGAAAACCCTGACAGTCGGTCAGAGAAAGCGTTTTCATATGAGGAATTGTTTAAATAACCAAGTAAATAAAAGCTATTTTTCAGCCAAAATTAAATCAAAAGTATAACTGCAGGGCATTAAATGGTTTGCACAATAAAAAATCGTTTTTTTAATGGAACACTGATAAAGAAGTTATCACAAATACAAGTAGAAATAGAAAATCTCCACAACAAACAGTGTGTATTCTCCAATTTTAGGAAAAATGACTTTACTTTAAAACCTTAAAAGAGAACAAACTACAATTACAAGTGATTGGATTCTTGGTTGGTTTTATGGCGCTGTATCAACTGTACTGTGTCGACTGAACCTGAGACTTTATTGGAGTAGATGAAGGTGGTAAAATAAATACGAGGAGATGAACGAGTAACACTGTCATTTTGAATCAAAAAAGAAGCTTTTAGAGCACGCTAACCTAATACGTTTAAGGAAAATGAAAGACATTGAATGTGAAATATATGAGCAGTGCATAGCCCTAGCCCTGAATAATTACCATTTGGCTAAATTAAAATGCAGTTTTGTAGTCCTCTAAAAAAAAAAACAATTTTCCTGATCAATGAATTCTCCTCACCAGGATGGTTGTATATCAGTCTAGCTCTAGCAGGACTTACTTCCTTTCATATTCGCCCATCCTCTCCACACAGTCTTGTTTCCTCCCTACAATGAAAAAAAAATGGCATCAAACACCTTTTTGAAGCCAGAGATACTCGACCCATTTTCAAGTTTTGAGTGTCTTTATCTTTCTAGTGGTCCAATGTTTTCGGAGGATTTACATTTAATGTTAAGTTCCCTCACTGGAGGAGCTATACGTCCACTTTGCTATGATTGTTTCGTGTCAAAAAAAGAACCTGATTCAGTTTCAGTAATTGTTAAAACTGCTGCCCTTCCAACACCTTGTTTCTATCTCCCTATTCATCGTTTAATTCATCTATTGAATTGTCTTAAATATATTCTGCTCTCCAAGGACGTTGTCGAAAATAAAAAAAATTACCATTCAAGGACTCTTAAGGTTTAACACAACCTTGACTCAGGAAAGTGGATCATCTTTCTAAGAGTTATTAAAGCAAAATAAATCAGAATGATGGATGACTGGTCCCTCAGGATCAGGCAAAGGCACCTTTAATGTAATGTATTAATTCACTTGCGTCAATACAGTTTTCTATTTAATAACTACAATCGGTTTAATATTTCAGAACCGAAAGCATTTTAAATGAAAACTAATCTTGTGTGACAAAAGGATGTCAAATCATGAGGTGAATTGTGGTTTAATTTTCTTTTTTGTTGTGTTAATTTTTTTACTTTACTGTGTGTTTTTAAGTTGCCTTCCTCTAACATTTTTTGTGTGTGTTGTTCTTCTTGTTCTTGAGTTAACTTTAATTAAGAAGTTTAATTTGATTGTAATTCAATATTTAGAAAAAAGAACATGTCAATATTCACCACTGTTGTTTGAATATAGTGTCAAATAAATCAGAATTTAGGAAATCAGGAAAGCTTCTAGGCTTGAAAAGTATTTCTTACTTTCCTCACGATGGAAGGAGGTGATGCGAGCAGTACATGAGACACACTGATTGAACATTTTAAGTGTGTTGATGAAAACCAAAGAGGAAGCACAGCAGAGTCTAATAAACTAAATACAATAAACACTCGGTATATAAATGTTAACAACCCACAGCGATGAATGCTTGTGCCCTGCAGTTTCAACACAGACAGTCTTTAGCCACTGATTTTTGTAAACATATTTGAATGGCTATAATACTCTATACTCTACTAAATATTAGTCTGCAGTTATCAGGCTAACATGAGTGAATGCCTGGGTTTATTGGGGATTTCTACCAATTGTACCTATAGCTATTATATCTACAGTATCTACCTATTGTATCCAGCTTTTTATTGTATCCGTCTACTTAATGTACATTTTTACATATCCTATCTTTTTACTGTAGTTTTGTACCTACTATATCTAGTTACCTATTGCATATATTTACCTTTTGTAACTATCAATTGTATCCATCTACTTATTGTATCTATTAACCTTTTGTAACTATCAATTGTATCTATCTACTTAGTGTATCTATTTACCTTTTGTAACTATCAATTGAATCTATCTACTTATTGTATCTATTTACCTTTTGTAACTATCAATTGTATCTATCTACTTATTGTATCTATTTACCTTTTGTAACTATCACTTTTATCTATCTACTTATTGTATCTATTTATCTTTTGTAACTATCAATTGTATTGATTTACCTTTTGTATATATTTACCTTTTGTAACTATCAATTGTATCTATTTACCTATTGCATCTATTTACCTTTTGTAACTATCAATTGTATATATTTACCTATTGTTTCTATTTACCTTTTGTAACTATCAATTGTATATATTTACCTATTGTTTCTATTTACCTTTTGTAACTATCAATTGTATCTATTTACCTATTGTTTCTATTCACCTTTTGTAACTATCAATTGTATCTATTAACCTATTGCATCTATTTATCTTTTGTAACTATCAATTGTATATATGTACCTATTGTTTCTATTTATCTTTTGTAACTATCAATTTTATCTATTTACCTATTGTTTCTATTTACCTTTTGTAACTATCAATTGTATCTATTTACCTATTGCATCTATTTACCTTTTGTAACTATCAATTGTATTTATTTACCTATTGTTTCTATTTACCTTTTGTAACTATCAATTGTATCTATTTACCTATTGTTTCTATTTACCTTTTGTAACTATCAATTGTATATATTTACCTATTGCATCTATTTATCTTTTGTAACTATCAATTGTATATATGTACCTATTGTTTCTATTTACCTTTTGTAACTATCAATTGTATCTATTTACCTATTGCATCTATTTACCTTTTGTAACTATCAATTGTATCTATTTACCTATTGTTTCTATTTACCTTTTGTAACTATCAATTGTATATATTTACCTATTGTTTCTATTTACCTTTTGTAACTATCAATTGTATCTATTTACCTATTGTTTCTATTCACCTTTTGTAACTATCAATTGTATCTATTTACCTATTGTTTCTATTCACCTTTTGTAACTATCAATTGTATCTATTTACCTATTGTATCTATTTATCTTTTGTAACTATCAAAGATATCTATTTACCTATTGTATCCATTTACCTTTTGTAACTATCACTTGTATATATTTACCTATTGTTTCTATTAACCTTTCGTAACTATCAATTGTATCTATATCTAAGGGGCAACTTCATTAGTTTTAGGGGGGAGGGCACACAAGGGGGGCAGAAATTAAAACAAGAAAAAAAAAAAAGGTTTACAGTTTATGAGCCCAGTAAAATTCACCAGTACTTTGGGAATACTGCTTGAAAATTGACTATGGTTAACCCTAATCACCGTTAGAATGTTTTTTTTTTTCACCAATAAAATCCGTAAAAAGGATTGATCGCTTCAGAGAAAGATCAATACAATCATTCTCGGCCAATGTGTCTCGGAAGAATGGACATGATATCACCACCCCGGTACGAGGGGCTATTATCTATTCAGCTCGGCCAGGATCGATACACTGACGTGACCCGGCGACCTCTGCAACCTCCAGAGCCGTCGCGGCGAAACACTGCAATAGTCAACGCTTGAAGGACTTGAAGCGCGGCGTTAAATGTCAGCACTCAGAAAACACCTGCAGTGGAACAGCCAGTGCAAGCGTGCCTGCCTCTGATAAAACAACATGTATGATGGGGGTTCGGGGGGGGGGGGTGCACACGTCAGGCAGTTGAGCCTCGGTTTCATGTCTTGGACAAACAGGTCAACGGGGGAGTTCCGGTGAAGCGTGAGAAATGGTTCCGTGGTTTGGCGTTAGTCAGCCACTGTCACGATACCTCAACCTTTTTTCTTAAGTATAACCTTTTCCTTAAAGTCTGGAGTCATAACAAAAGTGACGAGAGCACTGCTTCTATTTTTAAAATGATGATTTTTTTCAAATCGTAATAGATGCTCCGATCTATTAACTTCAACTTTGGCTCGATCTAATGAACCAAGCACGGATCTTAGTAAGTAAGTAAGTAAGTCATTTTTTTTTATATTGCGCTTTTCCAGACCAGGGTCACAAAGCGTTTAAACAATGAAAACAATATTCAATAAAGTATATACTTTAAAGGTCAAGATGAAACTGAGAACACAACAGGAATTCTAGAAAATAGAAGAAGAGTAAATGTTTACCCTTGAGTTTTATATCAATTCTACTTGAAATGCACAGCATAAGTAAGTCGGGTACTTATTTTTGCATCGCTAAAGAAAAAATATATAAATCACTTAAATAGAATATGACAAATATTAGTAAAAAAATAGTTGACAAAAGGAGGTGGATTTCTTGAACTACTTACCTAGTATGGAATATATATGTTATAAATGTAATTAAAATTGCTGATGTGTGTCTACATTAATTTGGCTGTGAGCATTATTCCGATTCTGCATAAAGGTGGTCGACCAGAAATCATTATAGTTCATTGAAATCGCTGAATTCCAGTCGACTGTTTTCACGCTGGCACACATGCTGTTTTTTTTTCCTGTTTTATCTGCTCCTAAAGATAACTTTGGCTTTTCATTAAAGCCCCTGAACACAAGCCGTTGCACGTTCAGTTTTTACAGCAGGCATCCCTATTCTTTTTTTTTTTTTTCTTCTCACACAGCCATCACATAAGGCGTTCCTCCTATAGCCCGTAAGGACTTTCAAACACTAAAGAAGTGAGGGCAGTGCGGGGGGGATTAGCTGCTCGTTGTGTTACTTGGCAATAGTTCACTACATGCAATTGTTTTCCCAGGTTGACTAAGATTTGTGCCTGCTTAATAATTCCTTCATATTAACTTTATGCTTAAATAGCATAATGATGTATTCTCGTCTTATGTGTAAATAATTCATCCCGGTTGGTCGACTTTGAAATGCCACTTCAATGGACTGGTCGCCCTGTCGTTGCAGGCAGGAGTTGGACAGCGTACAATGGTCCCTCAGGAGCCCTCTTTAATAACACATGACATGTGGAATCAGCAGTAAACATTCACTGTAAAACATTCTTTTTTTCTTTTTTTCTCCTCGTGGTCTGACATTAAAATCAGCTTCAACTTTTACTCTGTGTCAGGTAGGATTAAGAAAAACATTCGCGCTGTGGATGTAAACACATTAAAATCGTACCACTTGAAGGGAAAACTGTATTTTTAAAAATAATTCTAAATAGATATTTATATATATATATATATATATATTTATATAAAGCAAATAACCCTCCTGACGAAAGATAATATGAATAAGTACCTCAAATACAAATTGATTTTTTTTCCAATTTGGATTAAGTTTAAAAAAAATATGTATTATCACTCTGAGTAAGAGAGATAAAGAATTTAAGCTCCTATCGCCAATTCTAAGGGGGCTCAAAGGGAGACGTGAGACCCCCTTGAAAATTCAAACGTGGAATTTGGATAACTAAATATATAACACATACTGGATAAGGATGATTTCCGAAATTTAATATTCTTTTGCTGGTTGTAAGTGGGCTCAAAATCTACTTAAATGATATTTATTAATTTTTTCCCGGTTTTTCCCCTATAGGGGGTTTTTGGACGCTATCCCAGCTTCTTCGGGCAGAGGCAGAGGACACCAGTCAGTTACAGGGCAGACAAAGACACATAACCATTCACACACACTGTCATCCCTACGAACAATTTCCCCCAAACCGAAAGTAAAACAAGCTTGCCTCCCCCCCCCCATATATACCATATTTATTAAGGAGGTTTTCCAAGATAGTATATAGAAGAATCCTCCTCTTAAAATGTGTCCGGGGCTGCCTCACTGCAAGAGCAAACCGCTTGAGAACGAGATGGTGAAAAGTAGGGAGTCAAAGGGATGTATTTAACAAAATAAGATTCTAGGAATCGTCATTAGATATATTCCCCATAATGTGTTATTTTATACAGAGTTACACTAATGTTTATCTAATATTTGTGTTTGATTTCTTGATCATAATAATCATTTATTATAATTTAATAATTTCGTAATAATGTGAATACAACTCGCAGCAGCTGATTCACCTCATTCTCTTTCAGGCACATCGCGACCTTGAGTGTCAACATGGGTTTGTGTGTTTGCGTTTGAACGTGGACACACGGGCCAAACACCAGGATGTGACATCGGTGGTAACAGAAGTGATGTCGGTGTTTGTTTTTCTCTCTCTCATGCGCACGTGCACAAACAAAAGACTGGCATCGGCTTGTTGAACAGTGCTCACTGAACCCAGTGTCAGTTACATGGTTCTCAAATCTTCCTGACAAACTGATCGTTTAAGGAGGGAAAAATGATAAATTCATTAATTTGCAATAGAAAATACTGGATTTTATTTAGATTGGAGGTCCTAGTAACAGAACCTGGTCCAGGGACTGGTATTGGTCCAAGTATTTCTAATAGGGTTGCACAGTTAGAAAAAAAAAATGTACACAATTTCTGTTCTATTCACTAGTACTGTTTGGAATGTGTTTTGAAAAATATATAATATTGTCTTTGATGAACATTTAAAAAAAGAAACCTGTGCAAATGAGTTAAACACAAACTCTATATCAGGGGTCCCCAATCTTTTCTGCTCCAGTGACTTGTTTCATCCCGACATTCTATTCACGGACCTACATTTTTAGATAAACACAGTAAGAAAAATGTGGTAATAATTTTCACTATTTCACTGGTATATTTTTTGAGGAAACTTATCTTAAACAAGGGTATAAGTTAAAAGCCACAATCGAACTTAACTTCAGAGAAAATGCCATATTTTTGTGAAAACAAAATACATTTCAGACAGAAATAATCAATGAAAGAAATTGTTCGCCAAAGTTTTTTTCCTCGAGGCCAATAGTAAATAGTAATAGTAGCGAAGCTCGGTCATAGGGCGGGGCACCAAGAAGTAG
Source organism: Callionymus lyra (assembly GCF_982586985.1). Taxonomy (NCBI): domain Eukaryota; kingdom Metazoa; phylum Chordata; class Actinopteri; order Syngnathiformes; family Callionymidae; genus Callionymus; species Callionymus lyra. Next base: position 14,567,950 of record NC_141831.1, read on the forward strand.
AACCCCCGAGTTATTGGCTTCATAACTTCAGGTTCTATGATTGTTGCTCTGCCCTCTTACCAAGCTTCGCTATTGGTCTCAAGGATAAACCAATAGCAAAGCTCGGTGAGAGGGCAGAGCACCACAAAGTAGAACAAGAAAAGAAAGAACAGTGAACCCGTGCTGTGTCTCGAATCACATACTTCTCTTAGTGCACTGGCGGTTAGTATGCATCAGGATAGTTGACATACTAACTAGTAGGCAAATTCTCGGCAGATAGTACGTCTCAAATCAGACAGTGTTGCTACGCACTAACAGGAAATGACTCGACAGCTTCTTCTTCTACTTCTATTTAACGATGATTGCAACCAGCTGTAGGAACGCTATCACCACCTGCTGGCAGCACGTTTTGAAAGTTTGGATCAAGAAATATGAAAAAATAAATATTCCCGAGATATTTACACCGGTATCAGCACCAAAGACGTGTCATCCTCCTTCTGCTGGCTGAAAATGATGCACCAAAAAATGCACTCCATTTGAGTGCTAGCGACATTTGTTCCATTTCGACAAAGTCATAACTTCAGGTTCTATGATTGGTGCTCTGCCCTCTTATCAAGCTTCGCTATTGGTCTCAAGGATAAACCAATGGCGACTAAGATGGCGGCCCTTTAGGGTAGAAAGTGTCCATCAATCCATTCTTAATTTTGTGGGCGTTTTAGTACGACAATTTAGTGTGCATGGTGCACTACATTTCGCATACTAAGAATTGAGACGCACTTATGCACTAAAAATACTAAGTTTAGTTTAAGTTCGAACTATGCGATTTGAGACGCATCTCTGGAAACAATAGAAATGCAAACATGGAGGTCAACACTCTACCAAGAACAATAACTAAAATACTAAAATACTGTGCTGTGTCTCAAATCGCATACTAATCTTAGTATGCTAGAAGTTAGTATGCATCAGTTTAGTATGCATACTAACTAGTACGCAAATTCTCCGCAGATAGTATGTCTCAAATCAAACCCTGAAGCTACACACTAACCGGAAATCACATGACAGCTTCTTCTTCTACTTCTATTTAACGATGTTTCAAGCAGCTGTTTGAACACTATCGCCGACACCTGCTGGCAGCACGTATTGCAACTTTGGAAAAAGAAATAAAGAAAAAATATGAGAATCTAAATAATTGCGAGATATTTAAGCTGGTATCAGCAGCGAAGACGTGTTTATCCTCCTACTGCTGCTGAAAATACACATTTAAGTATATGCATATATATGCATTTATATATGACGTAACTTCCGTTTAAAACGTCACTAAAATGGCAGCTGTTTAGTATGGTTAGTGTCCATCGAACCATGCTAGTTTTGTGGGCGTGTTAGTATGCCAATTTAGTATGCATGGCGCACTAAATTTCGCATACTAAGAATTGAGACACACTAACGTACTAAAAATACTAACTTTTAGTATCCTAGTATGCGATTTGAGACACAGCACTGGTCTCGGAAAATAAGGTATTTGTTTAAATCTTTGTGTCTTTTCATCCTGTTCCTCTCAAGGTTTTCCCTCAGTCTGTTTTGTATGGACTCAGGTATACAGCTACTGTACAAAACATTCAAGATTGCTTTATTCATAATTAATTCATATTACTTGATTGTCTCATTTTAACCATCAAGCTTCCAGGAAGCAGGTGCCGGATGAAGCTCTGCTGAATTTCATCCTGAAGGAGTGAAGAAGAAGCTTCTTTTTTAATAAATTTGTAAAACTAAAACAAAAAAAACATGTGCACAAGCATCCTCATTCCCAACACATTCACTTGCATGTTTACATTATGTACATAGTTACATTTTTATTTACTGTATCAAAATGATGCAACGTAAAATACAATGACTTAAATTATATTATTTTATTTACAAGGTCATCAGTGTCAGTTGAGCCGCTCAACTGGGTTGCTTGTAATGACTCATAACGTCCAGCAGATGTCAGTATGCAGTGTGTTGAAACGTTTCATGATGCCTCACCGACCCATCACTACAGCTCACCAAGAAGTAGAACAGGAAAAGAAAGAACAGTGAACCGGGAAACAACAGAAAAGAAAACACAGAGGTCAAAACACTCGCTAGGAACAATAACTAAAATACTAAGGCACTAGGAAGGCGAAATAGTAATCTTGGGAAAAATCCAAAAACAACCAGGAAGAAATGCAGTCAATTACAATACTCAAAAAACTCTTTGATCTGGAACACTGGTCAGGAAGCAGACGGTCGATATGCTGCAGGTGATCTCTGATCAGCTCCAGGCGTGTTCCATTAGGTTCATGTGGCAGGAAAGGGGGGAAACAGGAAGTAACTAAACAAAATAAAACCACAGTAAAAGAAGAATTACACTAGTGCTGTGTCTCAAATTGCGTACTTCTCTTAGTATACTAGAAGTTAGTATACATCAGGATAGTGTACGTACTAACTAGTACGCAAATTCTCCACAGATAGTATGTCTCAAATCAAACACTGCTGCTACACACTAACAGGAAATGACGCGACAGCTTCTACTTCTACTACTATTTAACGATGTTGCAACCAACTGTTGGAACGCTATCGCCGACACCTGCTGGCAGCATGTTTTGCAAGTTTGGAAAAACAAATAAAGAAAAAATATGAGAATCTAAATATTTAAGCTGGTATCAGCACCGAAGACGTCCCATCCCCCTACTGCTGCTGAAAATGCACCTGTAAGTATATGCATATATATATATATGACGTAACTTCCGTTTAAAACGTCATTAAAATGGCGGCCGTTTATGGTGGTTAGTGTCCATCTAACCATACTTAGTTTTGTGGGCGTTTTAGTACGCCAATTTAGTGTGCATGGCGCACTAAATTTCGCATACTAAGAATTGAGACGCACTAAAAATACTAACTTTGAGTACGCAAGTATGCGATTTGAGACACAGCATTGTTGTAGATGACAAATAACTTTCTGGGACAAATCTTTAAATACCAAAATATATTCTGTAAAAAAACATTAAGCATTTTAACGAACTGATTATCTATGAGGACAAAGTTGCCACAATCAATATGGAGATTTCCAGCCGAGGGAGTTAAGAAAACATTCAATTATTTCCTCTATTTACAACAACAATGACAGCGAAAGCAGGTGTTAAAATAAGTTGCCCCTTTTTTTTGTGTCTTGTTAAGAAGCCAATTGAAATAACATTTTTATATCGACTTTGAATGCTAGATTTGCAGCCTAAATGCAAAAAGAGACTAAAAAAAATCAGCCGGAGGTCTCCTGGGAACCACCTTGGAGATTATACACAAACTCACTTGCCAAACATGCTGCAACAAAATTCTGGGATGAGATGTTGCCTCCCGGGTCCCCGGAGAAGCGCCGTGTGCACGTACATCTGGGGATGCTTTGCTGAAGGAGGTTGAATTTAAATACGTTGCTGGCCTCTTGTTTTCAGCCCAATCCAGGCCTGATTAAGGCTGGGAGGAAGCGATGAGTCACAATTAATGAGGCGATCACAGGGAAATCAGATGGACCGAAGGTGCCAAGAAGCACGGGGCTGCGGATCGTTGATGTGAAAACGTCTGGCCCGTGAGCACCTCTTTACGCTCGGAGCAACAACAGCCCAATCTGGGAATACATTGAGCTAATGATCTCGCGTTGGTTTAGCCAAATATTGACAAACACCTTCCAATGAATGTGAGCTGTCGTCGCTGGCAAACGAAACGACAACAAACAAAAAAGGCCACGATGGAGGATCTAAAGGGAACTCTTCGCGGTCAATGCACTGCACCTTTAGAGTCCGGAGCTGATGGTATTGTCCTCCATCTTAGGTGCGCTATGGCAACCGAGATACAATCTTGGTGAAGCGCCCCCTTTGACTAATCCACTAATCCAGAAATGTGTTGCCTATTAACGCTGAACAAACGGCTTCAACACGTCGTCAGGGTTGCAAATAACAATAAAGGTCTGTACAATTGAATAAAAAAACATAATGAAAACACGAAAAAATAATAAATAGTAATGCTTATCAGATATTAATTTTAAAAAACACTTTCACTTTTTTTATATACTTACTGTTTATTACTTTCAGATTCGTTTTAATTACAATAAATCAACTGTATATTCAGTGTCTTCATTTTTGAAAGACCACTATATGTCAATCTCTCCTTTATAATCTTTGATTCTAATCTACTGATTCAATGAAACCAGGCATAATTTTCCAACTGAGAGTGGAATCTAGTGACTAATGAAGACTTCATAAGCCGTTTTACGAGGCCTCATCAACTTATTACATATAAACTTCATTATTCGTCCCTGCCAAAGTTAATATCTACTTTATGCTACATTTGATTAGTAATTTCAATGAAATTATCATAATTTGTTGGGATATCTTGGAGAATATAATTATTTTAAATGTATTTGTATTGATGTTTTTATTTATATTTTCTTGCCATGAAGGTTCTCATTCATCCAGGTCATGATTATCCAAGAGGTTCAAAATCAAATAAACTGGACTGTATGGAGTTTCACCTCTCATCTGAGAAGCTTCTTCAGTTCCAAATTTTTAGGTTTTCTAATTATGTATGTTTAGTACTTCCTGTCAGGATTCAACACACCAACTGAGCATCCTCTATCTATACCTAACTGGCCTTTGAAACTCTGCCAAGTTGCCTGATTTAACTTCACGTCTGGTTTAAACAATAAAAGCAGACCTTTTGTGTAACTGGACAATGCTTTTTTAGGTTATGAAGTGTTTGTTTGGTGTTGTATGGTTGGTATAAAACCCTGCTAATGAGAACAATATATACTACAAAAAAAATTCTAGTAAAAGATTGATCAGAGACGATATTTAGCTTCATGTCTAAGAAGTTGATTGTGTGATCTCCGACATAGATATTCCAAATATTCCATCCTCATCTTTTAAAGTGCTGCACAAACAACATCTTTAACTGAAGGAGCCAGTCCGTGAGGCATTTGTTACCGGGGCCGCACAGAAAGAATAAACAATTTGTATTATTGATTATTTCTGTCTCAAATGTGGTTTATTTTGACAAAATGATAGTAGTAGTGCTTGTAAATCTTGAAAAGATTGTCAAGTTCAGTATCAGTTGTCAAGACACTGCAAGTTTATTTTCAAAAATTAACTTGTACACTAGTGAAATTGATTAAAACACAAACTCTATACAATTAAAATTGACTCTTTTTATCTGAAGTTTGGTTTGTAATTATAATGCCGACACAATACCGGTCTGTGGTTATAAAAACATTTGGGTTCCTTGGCCCAAATCCGTCCTGCGTAGTCAACCAGATGGTTGGCTCCAATTTAAAGGACTTTTAAAGGTAATATAATGAAACCGATATTATTGAGGTCAACATATATACAGAGATCTCCAGTCAACAGAGAGGTATTTGATTGGATGGACTGAGATTATTGAGAGCAAACATACTTCCTTTCAGGGACGTATTGGTAAATAAAAAAATTTGTTTGACCCACGATCCAATTGTACATTTTATATTGTATTACGACTCACCAAAGACTGCGGTTGTGTTAGCATCGGTAAATCCAGTTTTGTCACACATGTTTATTTAATTGCTTGAAAAGAAAACAAATCCAGGATCTATACAGGTTATTGTTGCGTAGAGAAACCAATGTGTTAGTCTGTGTTCTTTCTCACTTGGCATTCCGTGTGGATCCTGGGAACTGTTTCCCACCCCCTGGACCGCCGCCTGTACTGGCCCGCGCTTATGTTTCATCAACACTTTCACATATGACAGCATCGATTTTTTTTTCATACCCACAGTTGTGGCAGGCTCACTAAGGGATTCTACGGAACATTTTTATCGTTCAGTATTTCAGTTCCTTCAAACGGTTTCGCATCCAAACATTGCTTTTCTGAAGTGAATACACTTATACAGGCAGAGCAGCTTCATTGTGCTACAGGAACCTCTGTCTTTTTAAGCCCAGAAATGAGTGTGACCTGTATTTCATAAAATACAATCCCGTCCCTTCCGTCGGAAAAGATCGGAAGCCGCCGTGGCTGAGGTTGTCTGCTGTTGACAGATACAAACGTTTAGTTGAGGTCTTGATATTGGTTCTGTCATACAGACAAGACCGCCCTGATGCAATGTACAGGGGGGGGGAGATATCAATTATTTATCCACTCAATGTCGGGCCCTAGGTGATGTAAAGGCGCCGCTGACCAACGTGGAATACCGTTTATGGTAACGCCCGCGTGGTATAATGGCAGCAGATTTATATCGCATTATGTTGTGAAAATGCAGGGGAAAAGAAAGATGGATTCATCTCCCTGAGCAGCTCAGTCATCCGTCAAAGACGCTCCTCATCGCAGCCAATTGAGATGGATCATCAGGATGACAAAGACGCCTTATTTGGTGCTTTGTTGACCGAAAAAAGTCGGCAGCTCAGACAAATGACTGAGTGAATAGAGATCTCCTTTTCTTGCAAACCTTTTCTTCGCTTTATTCTCACTCGTCAACCACTCATTTTGGTCCGTTTTTTTCAGCCGCAAAAATTCTCTTTCTTTTTTGCCAAAACAACCACACTTTGCCCAGGTTTGGTTTAAACTCATCACTTTTCAAATTGGAGAAAAATGTGATTAAAAAATACTTTTTTAGTTTTCAAAACTATTTAGCGCGGGACTCAGCAATGACACACATGCCAGAGCCGCATCATTCTTTTCCGTGTTCATGAGTTATTGTGATGAGTTTTGCCTTCAGGGAATTTGTCGGATAAAAAAAATCATCCATTTCCATCTGAGTCACTTTTTTTCTTTTTTTAACGCTAGCTCATTAGCAGTGATGTCAGGTTAGCATCAGTCCCATTTACCTTCTCAAAATACACTGCTTTTTTTATTAAATTAATATGTTAAACTTCCTTTTTATTTATAATAGAACGGCTCAAGAAAAAAAACCTATCAACCATGAGCCGAAACTAATTAACAAAAGCAGCCATGACTGTCTAATAATTCAGTGTCACATTGCCCCAGTTGATAATTATGAGTTGGAGAAGATGATTATGGCGGCTCAAGCAATTAATGAAAGGAAACGAAACGTAATGGTTTCTGTTGGCGACGTGGGAAAAAAAAAAAAAGGGCACACTGGGTCTGATTTATTTAACAGCTCCGCCTCTCGCCTGGTTATGTCACATTATTTGCCACTTGGATAATTAAAAAAGAAAAACATCTTAAAGTATACTGGGAAATAGCGGCCATGGAAATCCTCGGTGGAATCTAACCATTTTCGGCGTGATGGGCCGAGGTGGTCGTCGCCCCCCCGTCCCTCCCTTGACACTTCTCGCCCACGAGAACGTAAAGCATATTAAGTCTATAACACCCTCTAATTACAATTACAGTCACAAAGAGATTTACAATTGGAACAATAAATGGAAAAAGGCGTCCGAAGACAAGCCTCTTACTCGGAAACCTAATTAGCGACGCGAGAAAACCTCAGGGTGGACCACGGTGGGAGGTTTTACCATCGGGGTTTGAGGGCCATCAATGTGACTCTATATTGGTTTCACTTTATTAACCGCTCGCTCATTGAGTGACAGTGGAAGAGACGGATGACTCCATATATCTGGACGGAATCCTGACTTGAGTTCGGAGAATACAATTTACAAATGGAAGTGTAACTTCGTAGCTGTTGGTCATGTTGGCAGTGGAAAAGATTAAATGTATTTTTAAATAAAGGGGGCGATGTAGCCTCATCAAGCTTCACAAACCAGGGTCGTATTTTTATAGTCCACCAGATGGTGCTTTCCTACCTCATGAAACTGCTGTCCAAGCACTTTTCGCTTCTCAAGTATTTGTTTTTAATAATAGGTAATAAATATTTGTGCCGATAATACAATATCTTCGTACAAGATGTACTGTATTTTTAATCTAATACATTTTATCCAATAAAGTTTTTGTACGTAAATATTTTACATATTTTTTTTCTCTGTGAAATTTGAGCAAAGTACTTGTACTAGAACAATATTTATTCCCGATTCCTGTTGAATCTGAGTACCTTAGTGAAGAAACTAGATGGTAAGGTAAGGTAAGGTAAGGTAAAACTTTATTGATTATTGATTGAAATTGGTACACTGTCATAAAATTATACATTGTAAGTAAGTAATTTTTATTTGTGTAGCACTTTTCCAGACCAGGGTCACAAAGCGGTTAAACAATCAAAACAATATTCAATAAAGTATACTTTAAAGGGCGTAATGTTTCATTTTATCATAGTACACTGTGTCATACACTCATACACTGTATCATGGTAAACTGTATCATACAATGATACACAGTAGCATGTACACTGCGTCAAACACTGATACACTGTATCATGGTACACTGTATCATAACACAGTGTATGATACACTCTATCACAATACAATGTCTTTAATATGCAGCTAAACAATGTTTTTTTTTTTTTACAAAGCATCTTTTCCAAACTTCCATCCAAAATAAAAATAAAAAAAATGCTTGATGAAGCTTCATTAAGGCGAACATGTCCTTCACTTATGGCGACTTCTTAGCTTTGTGACGTTTTACAGGTAAAGTTAATGTTTTAAGACAGTGTTAGGCATTTCAAAATAAAAGTACTTTTTTTGGTTGTAATTGGGGTAGACTTTAACATGGTTTATATATTTTTATTTTCTCTATTAGATGGTGTGTATAAAGACTACACTTTTTTTATATAAACGTGACCAGATTTGCTAAACCAAAAATAATAAAAAAAAAAAAAAGACCTGTACAAGTAGCCATTACAAAAATTATAAATGTAAATTTGTGTCAATTCAGTAAATTAATTTAGCCTCTGTAGCTTTTCTATCTAGTTCCTGTTTACGTTTGTTGTTCTACTTCCTGTTTTGACTTTTGTACCTTGTTAGAAACTGGTGCGATCACAGGTGGAGGTGAGTTGGCTCATCACATGGCTCCGCCTCCTTTTCCAGACTCTGTACCTGCAAACTTCCCCCTTTTTGTTCCCGGTTTTAGTGGATATTATTAAGTATTTTCGGATTCCTCCATCGTTTCTGCTTATTGTAAGTATTTGTTTTCCAATTTAATTTTTTACTTGTGCTGCTTCGTTTGTGATATTGAGCTTTTATGAAGACACTGAGGTTCACTGACTACAACTGAACCAAACATTTGATTTTAAGGGAGAGCGTTTTTTCTTTTTTATTGTCGGTTTGCTCTCAACTTGGAAGAATTTCATGTGAATTTAGGGATTTAATAAGAAACCACTTATACAGTTGTTTTTTTTTAGTCTCGTTGAGTGTGGACAGCTTTGTTTTTATTTTTATGATCATGAGGAGAAGCCATGCAGCTTCAATATCAACATAGGAATATTAAAAAAAAAGTTAGCTATGAACATAAAATTCAGTTTTTCAAGTTTTCTTTTTTTTTGCGTTGTTACAGCCAAGCGTGAAATCAGG